>NW_005285296.1:0-489 GCF_000412655.1 Myotis brandtii
TTTGACACAGGTAGTTGATTTGTATCTGCCTCTCCTGTTTCCAGCCTGGAGATGTGGTATTCAGAGTGGCTAGTGTTTTTGTTGATGTTGTTGTTGTTTGGCCTTTTTTTAAATTTCCAAACCCCAGGAGGTGGCTGTGGGGTGGACATGCCTGATTGATAGAACTAGAATGAGGGGGCTCCATATTTTCCTGGCAACCTGGGTGCTTACTCAGCGTTGGTTTTATTTATTATCTTTTATTTAGATAAAATTCACAAAACATAAAATTGCAATTCGATGGCATTTAATATGTTTATAATGTTGTGTAACCATCATCTCTTTCTAGTTCCAAAATTTTTTTATCACCCCTCTGAAGGATTCTGTACCCCTTAGGAATCACTCCCCATGTACCCCTCCCCCCAGCCCCTGGCAACCAGTGATCTGCACTCTGTGGATTCAACTATTCCAGGTATTTCATATCAATGGAATCATTCACTCACTATGTGGCCT
>NW_005285297.1:0-489 GCF_000412655.1 Myotis brandtii
TTATTGTAATATTTTACATATAAACTGTGAACATATTTTGCCCCACCCTGTATTTCATAAGGAGAAAAATAACAACATTTTAGTATTTTTCATTTAAGAGACATGACTTAAAAACTGAAGACAACTGCCCTCATTATTCTTATGCTCTCCTGACAAAAACTAATCCAGAGGAAGTGATAGCCAGACATGAATCACGAAACTAAATGATCTGATGAAGAAAATATCAGGAACAACATGGGCATGCATGAGAATCATCTGAAGTACTTTTAAAGACAGATTGTGGGCCCCACCCTTTAGTTTGAATGGGTAGGAAGAGAGGAGTAAGAATGTGCATATCTAACAATTGTCCAGCTGGTGCGAGGCTGCAGGCCCAGGACCACACTCACCACCGGGTAAATAAGCAGCAGCAACCAGTAAATCCTAAGAGCCTCACAGCTTACAAAGCACTTTGATGTCTTTAATGTTATGTCCTAACAGCCTATAGACCAG
>NW_005285298.1:0-489 GCF_000412655.1 Myotis brandtii
TGAGTTTCCTGTTGGATGGGATTCAGCAAATTCAAGACCACCACTTAAGGGAAGTAAGGATGTGGAACACAGGTGGTTAGACTAGATGACTTTAAAAAATAGCTTTGTTGAAATATAATTCACATACCATGCAATTTACCTATTAAAGTGTACAGTTGGTGATTTTTAATAAAGTCACAGAGTTGTGCAACCATCTCCACAATCAATTTCAGAACATTTTATCATTCTCCCCCCACCCCAGCCCTAAGAAACCACTAATCTAGTTCCTGTCTCTATAGGTTTGCCTATTCTGGACTCTTCATATTAATGGAATCATATAATACGTGGTCTTGCGTGACTGGGTTGTTGTTTTTTTATGTAGCATAATGTTTTCAAAGTTCACCCATATTGTAGCATTATCATACTTCCTTTCTTTTTATGGCCAAATAATATTTTAGTGTATGGATATACACATTTTGTTTATCCATTTGTCATTTGATGGACATCTGG
>NW_005285299.1:0-489 GCF_000412655.1 Myotis brandtii
AAAAAAAAAAAGGAAAACTTGGATCACCTTATATGAATTTCCTTTTAAATTAGCATTTGAAAATGAGACAGAGAAAAGTAAATATATGTAGAGCTTTTATGGTAAATTTGATTAAGATTTCTACATATGGATTTTTAAAGCAGTCATAGATAAATTTTTAAAAAATTAAATGGCAAATATATACAGTACATTAAATCATAAAGAATATGATAAATAAATTTACCTACAAAAAATCTAAATCTTCTTATTTAGTACACCATCAGCAAATAAAAATTCAGACCAAGGTAAATGTAATTGTTGATGGTCATAGTGTACAAATTGCTTTTAAGAACCAAGAAAAAGAAATCAGCTCAATAGGAAAAAAAGGGGAACTATTTTATATATAATTCAAGGAAGAAATATGAACATGTGAGAAAATGAAGTATATAATAACCAAAATGCAAATACAAACAATAATGAAATAGGATTTTTACTAGTATATTTTAAAAG
>NW_005285300.1:0-489 GCF_000412655.1 Myotis brandtii
ACCTAAGTAAACAACAGCCCGGGACCTTTAAGCACAAGACCAGCTTGTAACGAAGGACCCCTGCCACGAGGGTATTTCAACTTCCTCCACACCCAGATACCATGTTGGGAAGGAGGAGGGGACCAGTGACCCCTTGAGAGGGCGTAGAAACAGCCTTTGAGTTGACTGGGTCTTGACCCGAATGAGGCTGAGTTCATCTCAAAGTGAAATGTTCCCAACAAGAGCAGAGTAAGTTACCCTGAACGGGTGACTTTTCTTTTTCTCTGACAGGAGAGGGCCACGGGGACTCCAGAACAAGAGAACACTGAGAGGGGAGTTTCGCTTTTCTCAACCTCTCTGAGTGGTCTGTGTAAAGGTTGGTGCCTCTCCTTGACTTCCTCCCGAGGTCGACTCTTTACGCTGGACTTTTCCCTTTGAACCACAGGGTCCGATTGGGGTGGTGGATGAATCTCGTCTAATACAATGATTACTTTTACCCATTACATTATT
>NW_005285301.1:0-489 GCF_000412655.1 Myotis brandtii
GAAATCAAACCTGGGACCCTTCAGTCCTCAGGCCAACTCTCAATCCACTGAGCCAAATTGGCTAGGGCAGCTTGTACATACTTCAAAAACAGTATGTTCCAAGTAGATTGGTTCCATATATTTTAAAAATACAGGGTAATGGAACAAAATGAACCTTTGGAGTCAAATAATAATGATTAATCCTAAGCAGAAGCAAAGCTAAATTAAATAATTAGGTAAGTTCTGCTATCTAATTGGAAACATGGCTCCAGATATATTAAATCTAGTATATGTTAAGTTAGTTGTTTAAAGCAACAAACCATCATCTCTAGAAATTAAATCTTAAAAGAGACTGTAATAAAATTTAGAGACTCTTTCATCTTTTAATGCTTCAATTTTAAAGCACATGCTAATATAATAGCCAGGAAGGTTAACCGAATGGCACAGTGATTCCTCACTAGTATCCAAGTAGAACCTCTCTCTGGATCACAGAGGAACGTGCCAGAAATA
>NW_005285302.1:0-489 GCF_000412655.1 Myotis brandtii
GAGGGGACAAGCTGCATATTAGGCTTTTATTATATAGGTAAAGGTAATATTTTGCCTTTTCCCACCCCTACTGCCTTATACTCTATATTACATCTCATTTGGTTCAGAATTAGGGCACGGAAGAAGGGTGATAGTTATTGGCACCCTCAAAGGCCTCAGCATGAGGCAATAAAATAAATAATTTACAGAAACGTTTTAGACATGCACAATAGTCATTCACAGAGTAATGATTAGAATCTTAGACTTTTTTTAAAAGTTGGAAAGGATCCTAGAGATTATTTAGCAGCTAGCTTCTTACCCACAGAGGTTAAGTAATATGTACAAGACTACTCAGTCATCTACTGATGTATCAGAACTAGAATTCAAATTTTCTTTTAGCCCACTGCACTTTCCTCCACACCCTGCTGCTTCCTTCATATGCCGAGATAAAAATAGCCTATTATGCTATTTTTATCATCGTATCTGCTTCCTTGAAAATCAGAATTTTGC
>NW_005285303.1:0-489 GCF_000412655.1 Myotis brandtii
CTTATATCCTGAGACAAGCATCTAAGACCTTCCCTCGGGCTGTGAGACTCACTTCCCACCTCTGCCAAATGCTCTAATAGCCAAATCCCCACCTTTTGAGAGCACACCTATCTACTAGTACATAGAGCCGGATACTGATGCAGCAATGCTGGCACACAGGCACTGGGATGAGAATGAGGACAGAAAAACAAGTAAAACACAGACTAGCATTTAAGGCATTCCCAGCCCTCCATGGCTTAGCTCCATCAGGTCCTATATTCCCCCACAGTGTTCTTCTGGCATTTTCTTCAAGATTGTCTCCATCTTTGAACTCCTTCAAAATGGACTCACATCCTGTCTTCCTTATGAAGCCTTTTCATAATTAGTTTTTCTCTTCTGTCAACTCACAGATTATTTTGATATGGTGGCCATTCTGTCTTACGCTAGAGAAAATTGCACAGTTTATCTTCCCTTTCATATGGCAAATTTCTGGAGACAAGGACTGTATTT
>NW_005285304.1:0-489 GCF_000412655.1 Myotis brandtii
GGACAGCCTGTTCCAACAAAACAATTCCAATTAAATGTAAAAGGGGGTGAGGAAGGGTGGAGAGGGTGAAGGGGTCAGATGCATGGTGATGGAAGGAGAGGGGACTGTGGGAGTGAGCTCACAGTGCACTATTTAGGTGATGTGTTAGAGAACTGTACCCTGACACGTGTCACTAAACAGTGTCATCCCAATAAGTTTAATTTAAAAATAACTGTTAAAAGAAGAGAGTCATAGAAAATCAACATGCCACAGTAATTATTCTTGCAGGAAAAGCTCCGTACGGATGCTAAACGTCAGGAGAAATGGGTATTGGCATCATCACCAGGGGAAAATAGTAATTACTAGTATAGTGGAGCACAAATGTAATTGAGGCCAACATCACCGTCAGGGAGATGGATTGGTCTTCGGTAGCCCTAATGTTATGACCTGAGAAGGACAAACATCGAGTCTAGGTTCTTGGGAGGGGAAGCATAGCACCCAGCTAATCTT
>NW_005285305.1:0-489 GCF_000412655.1 Myotis brandtii
CATATTTTTGAATGCAGTTTCTACACAAAGACTTTAAAATTTATATCTCCAAACTGGATTTCACCCTGACCCAAAGACATATATAATCAACTTTCTACCTGACATCTATACTTGGTTTTTGACCAAGTAATTCAAACAAACATGCCCCAAACTGATTTCTCAGATCCATCATTACCATCTGTTCATTCTATGCTCTTTGCAATCTCAGTTTCAGGCAACTCCATTATTTTTTTCATAACCCTATGAAATTGCTTCTGTTACACGCTTTCTTTCTAGAGGCGAAAGCACACCTGGTATAACATGAGTTTTTAATGTAATAGATGGAATAAATGAATGCACTTTTTAAAAGGATTACAGATTTTATTAGTTATAAAGATAGCTATTTGTCCTCTTAAATGCATTAACTAATAAATATTCCATTTTCTCAAGCATTGATATAATACATCTTGTTGATATATATTTAGATAGATAGATAGATAGATAGATAGA
>NW_005285306.1:0-489 GCF_000412655.1 Myotis brandtii
ATATATATCACTCAATAAATACTACCTCCTATTTTCATTGTTACCCCTGAAACTACTATATTCATAATGTACCTGACAATTCCTTATTCTGTCTACTTATAAGGGCTGATTTGAATATAAATATGAAGTATTGTGTATGCATAGATACAATCTTTTAAAATCCATCTGAAATTTACTTATGTAAATGGCATGATTTTATTTTTTCTGGATAGATGGCAGTTGTGCTGATGCCATTAAGTAATCCATTCATTAAAAGCTAAAATGCCACCTATGCCATATATTAAGATTTCTTTCAGCTTTTTACTTAATTCCATTTATTTATTTGCCTGTTTTCATATCAATAAAACATTGTTTTGGTTATAGTTATTTTATAGTCATTTTTAACTTTATTTTTATTATTGATGCCACCATTTTCCCCTCTTTGCCCACCTCCACCCAGCCCCTGCCCCCCTTCCCCTTTGGCCATCACCACACTGTTGTCTGTGTCTA
>NW_005285307.1:0-489 GCF_000412655.1 Myotis brandtii
ATGATGCTGCCTCCAATGTAATTAGGATTCTAGGAAATAAGGGACTAATAGCTCACACGGGCTTTGGTTCAACAAACACTGACTTGAAACTGTAGTAGTGTTATGTACATGCCGACACTTAGGAGAGAAAGTAGTGACTGTTTAGTTCCAGTTACTTTTCAGCTGCTTTTTATTCATCGCTGTCAGGCTAAATTGGCACCTTTCAGTGATGCCCATATCAAATGCTTTCATTGACTTGGTGTCTTTGTGGATGTTTGAGAATGACTAGGAGAGAATCCATTTCACTTATCTCATCTTCTAGGACTTGACTCTAAGTCTACCCATCATACCTGATTAGAAAGAGAGACCAATAGTCACTAACATGAATTCTTGATATATTTTGCATGCAGCATTTGAATGCTAGTTTTTCAAGGATAAATAAAACATGTTCTCCCTCCAAGCTTCATCACTTCTCTGTCTAATTATCTATCTATCTATCTATCTATCTAT
>NW_005285308.1:0-489 GCF_000412655.1 Myotis brandtii
GACTGGATCTGGGGGAACTTCAGCACCTGCGTCTGGTGGCCTAAAGGAATAGATTTGTGACAAGAGGTTTTGATTCCTCAGAACACGCCACTGTCCCCTCTCCTCATACAGGAAGCAAAACAAGAGGCATCTGAGGACGATCCTGGGAGACGCCGGAGATGCTGGGACAGAGAGCGGGAGAGTGACACCCGCTGCAGAGAGAAGGGAGAGATGCCTCCAGGGAGACACCAGCTCCCCAAAATAGAAAGGGGCTGGGCGAGGAAACCCCGTGGAAGAGAACTGACATTTCTGGGCCATGAGGGAGCCACCCCTGCACCTAGGAAGCAGGCAAGCTCCTCAGCAGAGACTGTGTTCAGGGGCAACATCACATTCAGCAGACTGTTTCCATGGGGCTGACTGCCAGCCACGGGTGGTGGTGGTGGGGATCAGAGAAGCAGTGGGAGAGGTGGGGAGCATGCTGCTGGATTGGAGGGCCACGAGGGGGGTGGG
>NW_005285309.1:0-489 GCF_000412655.1 Myotis brandtii
ATAAACTCTGTTTTGCATATTCCCAATTGTAAACCTACTTTTGCCCCACCTGTATCACCAAGGGAAACGAAAACACGTTGTCACAGAAACCTGTACGTGACTGTTCACAGCAGTGTTGTTCATGATAGACAAGAAGCAGAAGCCACCCAAATGTCCATCAGCTGGTGAACAGATAGATAAAACCTGGTGTGTCCAGACAATGGAGTATTGCTCAGCAGGAAAAGGAAAAGTGTGCGCACACCCCCTGCTGCATTGATGAGCCGGGAAACTTGGTGCTGAGGGGGGTGGGGGAGACACAGTCACAAAACGCACACACTGTGTGCTTCCATTGATAAGAACTATCCGGAAGAGGCAAAGTCACAAAGACAGAAAAGTAGATGAACAGTTGCCAGGGGCTGGAGGGAGGGGAGACTAGGGAGTATTTCTAACCAGTGTGTGGGGTTTCTGTCTGAAGTGATGAAAGCGTTCTGATTAGGTGGTGGTGGTGTT
>NW_005285310.1:0-489 GCF_000412655.1 Myotis brandtii
AAAGTGAAAAGATAAAGTATTGTATACATTTGCCTTCATGCTTAAGACCACAGAAAATATCCATGAAATTCCACTAATAATAAATAAAATGCTTCCATTCTGTTGAGCTCAGCCAAAAAGCGAAATCTTTAATGGTAGGATGGCAAGTATTAGCAAGCCTATGGGGGAGGTTAGGGAGCACTGGTGAGCCCATACAATGCCCTGGGCTACCTCCAGGAGGACCTCCTGCCTGCATTTGAGCCGAAACAGGACTGAGCCTTCTAGTTCTTACTCTGTCAGGATCTCTGCTCCTCCTCCTCTGCCACGTCCGAAGGCTCGGTCTCTCCTGTCCATCTCAATTCTCTGAGAACCAGACTCCCCCTGACACCCCAAGGTTTTCCCCACTCAGACCACCTGGGTCAGAATGTTCTGGTCCTGCACTCCCTTGCCAGGGTTCAGAGGACCCACGGCAGCAGGCTGGCCTCTGACTATGGCCTCTCCCAGGGTGCC
>NW_005285311.1:0-489 GCF_000412655.1 Myotis brandtii
ATATCATGATGAGAAGGAAAGGGCCTCCCTGTTCAAAGACATCTGAGCAACTTTACATGTTGTTGTATTTCGTAGACTCTAAAACGCCATTAAATGAATACACCCCATTACTTTATGTTCAATAAAGAAAGACAAGTGTCTATCAAGTAAGCTGTGAAGCAACTTTCTTAGCATTTGGGATTTTTATTTTGTATGTATTGAAAGAGCTGCATCATATTTATTTAGATATGGATTTTTTATTGTAACCACTCTTGTGTTGATCTAAAGAAGAAATTTTAAGTAAATCAAATCGCTTAGGTTCCCTCAAACTTCAGGTTGAGTCTGACTCTTTTGCATTTTTTTTTTTACTTAGAGTCATTGATGTTTGTGTTTTTCCACAAGGTGTCTTCTTCAGTGTCATCAAGAGTCTGCCAAGCCACTGGCACCCACGATGCAAATTTTCATGCATATGTTCAGCTGCAGCTGTTTTCTGGCTGACTACCATTGTCA
>NW_005285312.1:0-489 GCF_000412655.1 Myotis brandtii
GTTTTGGGACACTCAGTGAAGGGAATCAGCTATTGTATGTCCTTATTGGGCAATACTGGTACAAGGAATAGTTACAAAATCGTATATTTGGTAGTCATACAGGTACGGCAATTAATAGTCAATATTCTTAGTATCCAGGCCTTTCAAATCAGCATATAACGACCACACAGAGGAAACTGTTATTCTTTTTTGGCGAGTGAATAAATTCTCTGAGTATACAATTAATTATGTAAGTAGTATATATAATCAAGAATGATATTAATCTAAGTGATAGAAAAACTGTCATTTTCTGTTCATGCAAATATTTCATGTTAATCGTGTTAGCTAAAATAAGATCTCAAGCTTTGAACTTTGCACAATTAAAAGTTTACTGGATCAAAATTCTTATTGTTTATAAATCAATCAAGTTGCAGAATCATGTGTAAATCTTCAGAGGTATTTCTTTGCAAATGTTTATTAATGTACCTCCAAATTAAAGATAAATAAATG
>NW_005285313.1:0-489 GCF_000412655.1 Myotis brandtii
AAAGAAGCCAATCAGAAAAGCCTACCTACTCTATGATAATGGGTAAGAAAGGAAGAAATGAAACAGTCATGATTGGCATATGCTATCATTCTATACTTTGAAAATCCAAAGGAATCCACAGATAAATGAATAACAGAGTTTAGCAAGTTTGCTGGAAACAAAAATCAACACACAAAAATCAATGTGTATTTACGTACTGGCCACAAACAATCTGAATATAACAAATGTTCAAGCATTCTATGAATAAAATTATGAAACTTTATTGAAAGACAATAAGCGACGCACAAATGAAAAGATGATCCTAAAATTCATGTGGAAGAGCAAAGTGCCAAGAATAAAAAAAGAAACCAAAGGAAATGCAGGGGCAGAGTGAAGTCAGAGAAGGGTTTGCAAGTCTAGGCCATGTCCTTCAGCGCAAGGCAGGAGGCCACTGGGCAGTGACTCCTGAAGGGCAGTGTGTTTTTCAATTTTGTTTTGTTTGTTTATTTT
>NW_005285314.1:0-489 GCF_000412655.1 Myotis brandtii
ACTGGGTGTTAGATTTCTTACTAATGTGGGGATTTCATGATAAACAGGAAATATATGAACTTGGCCTTCTTGGAGACTCGACTCTAGTAGACTTGAAGATAATTTTTTTTTATCTCAAAAAGGACAAGAGATAAGAAACTACAAAATGATATTTTGGTGGTTTGCATTAATTAAACATTAGAACAAGGTGTTGCTAAAGTACTAAAGATTCAAATCTGTAATGAAGAGCAGCTTGGGCCTTTCATACCTTGTGAAAACTTGGGAAGAATGAAAATGTGGAGGTAGAGCTGAGGTTTCTTGAAATCAGCATTGAAATAGCTATGACATGCTTTCTCCTCTCGGTTGTCTTGAGAGGTAGAGAGGTAAGTTACTTTAGCTCCTCTGCCTAGCTAGCTGTTTACCTCTCTTCTGCACTGTTGGATTTCCATCACTAGGTGACTGGAGCCTCAAGGGTCTGCGTTAGAACAATGAGCAGTGAACCTTTTTTTT
>NW_005285315.1:0-489 GCF_000412655.1 Myotis brandtii
GCACGAATCTTCATGCATCGGGCCTCTAGTAATAATAGTAATAATAATGACAACAATAACAAGAGTTAACATGTGGTGAGAGCGGACTGGTGGCCAGTGCCACGCTGTCATGGATATTATCTCATTGAGTCCTCCCAACAACCCCGTGGGCTGGGTACTATTACTGTTCTCCTGGGAAGGGTGCGGGAGCAGGAGAAGGAGCAGCCGGAGCAGTGGCCCAAGAGCTGCAGTGGCCTTGTCATCAGGCAGTGCCTGCCCCCATCCTGCCTGACCCAAGTCCCCCAGTGACTCTGGCTAAAACCACCTCAGAGGTTCTGCAGGTCTAGGATTATCCATTTACCTTCCAACTTTTCCTCATCAACTAAAAAGAGAGAAAGGACTGTGTCCAGAATCTGAAAGACTTCTGCAGTAGTCCGCGCCTATGCAGACGTCAGCTGAAATACGGACAAATCCAAGTCTAACCTCTCTAAAGCTCAGTCTCCTCATCTG
>NW_005285316.1:0-489 GCF_000412655.1 Myotis brandtii
GACTGGTTTTAAATATGTTTTCCCCAAACTCATATGCTGCTAATAAGTTTCTCTCTGAAAACATTTTGGAGTTCTTCATTGAGGGCTTCTATAAATCATTTAATTACTATTTTATTTGAAATATAAAAATAATTTTTGCTTTATGTCATAGAAATATGCTTATTTCATGTTTTCTTTACCATTATAGGTTAACAGTTGTGAGGAGTGCCAGCCTGCCCCCTACTAGAGGGTGACACAGGGAGGGCAGATATGGAAACTGTACTTCTACCTTCACCTGACATTTTGGTTTAATCATCTGAACACTCCTAATATCTGGATAGTTTGCTATTCATTCATTCAAATCACACATGTACCGAGGGGCTGCCATGTGCCAATATGTTCTCACATGAGAAGGTAGACACTCTCTTTGGCTGGCCTGGTGTCAGAAAAATCCAGTTAAAACAAAATGCTTTAATAAGACCTTGAGCAGTGATGGCAAACCTATGACAC
>NW_005285317.1:0-489 GCF_000412655.1 Myotis brandtii
CCATCACCACACATACATCTGTTAACACATTTAAATCCATTTCTCTTCCATCACCACACATATGTGTGTTAACACATTTAAATCCACTTCTCTTCCATCACCACACATATATGTGTTAACACATTGGAAGGTAGATTATCTGTGCATCTCTGAGTTCACGGTTGGCACTTCTGAGGCTGTGCTAGTTACTTGAGGGCCAGGATTAGAGATGGTGAGACCACAAAATCAGTATTTCCAGGCAAGTTTGCTCAGGAATTGGACTTTTTTAGTGAGTTCACTGAAGCTGTAACTTTCTAAAGCAATGCAGACCAAAAGGAACCAATGCGGCTTCTGTAACTTCTTCTCTCAGAAACTGAGAGAACAATTATGAACATTATATAAGAAGCTTAAACATAAGATGTAGGGTCTGATGACCTGGCTCTATACTTCGCAGGTGTGTTACCTTAATTTCCCCACCTGCAAAGCTAAGGGACCACATAGATTTTGCTC
>NW_005285318.1:0-489 GCF_000412655.1 Myotis brandtii
TGTGTGGTCCCTGGGTTTCTGAGGGTAGGGGATCCAGTCCACCACCTGCTCTGCTGGGCGAATGTGAAGTGCTTGTGGGTACATAGCTCACCTGGGCCATGTGCTCAGTCGGGTGGGCCTACCCATGGTCCCTCAGTAGACACTGCTTCCCCCTCCTGAGGCCCTGGGTCAGCAGCTGCTGGGGTGTGCACCTCGGGTGTGAAGAGCCTTCCCTTGTGGGCCAGTTCTATGGGAAAAGTAATGAGCAGAACAAGGCCTCAGGCAGGGAGCCCAGACCTGCTGCGGCTCCGGGGCAGGAGTGAGCAAGGGGGTGAGGGAAGGCAGGCCAGGAGCAGGGCCTCGGGCGGTGGTCCCCGCCTTCTGGGCACACCCCACCTAAGCATCTAAAATCCTGATACCCTCCGTGACATAATTCTTATTCAAAAACTGAACTATTCACGTGGAGGGAGTCTAAAGGCCATGAACTTGGTCTAAACAAGCTTCCAAAGA
>NW_005285319.1:0-489 GCF_000412655.1 Myotis brandtii
ATAATTATTCAAAGTGTGTATATATTTTTGGGACACCATGTGTATGTATCTATCTCTATTCTTATCCTATCTTTATATCTCCATTAACTCTATCTAAAGTTTATCTGTTTCTATATGTATATACAAATTAGGCAAGTAATTTCAAAATTATTCTATCTTATTGTCAGAGTTGTACCATGAAAAAATGAAAGCAATTTTAGTTACAAGGAGTAAGGGGAAGAAAAGCTGCATTTTCAACAGAGTAGTATAGTTTTAATTTGATGGACTTAAAAATCTATGCAATCAAAAATAGTGCCATAATGCATAGTTCTCTAAAAATAATATTAGAATTTTACTTGTACATTACACAATGTAAGTATAATTGTGATTGATTATGTAATTTTTAGGGAAAATCATAAACTTTGAGTTACTATTCAGAAAATTTAATTAAAATGTCAGTAGCATTTTAGCATTTACTTTTAGAATAATCAGAAAACCAAAATTATTCTA
>NW_005285320.1:0-489 GCF_000412655.1 Myotis brandtii
TATTATGCTTTTATTATTATAGATAATAACCAGGGTATATCTATCTCATAAATCAATACTAAAATAAGTCTGTACTTTAAATTTCAAGCTTTAATAAGATAGAAGTCACCAAAAACAAAGAAAAAGAATAGGAAAGTAAACTTGCAACTTACAGAATATTTAGCAAATTCTCCCTAATCAAATAAATGACAATCATCTCAATGATAACACTGGCAAGAAATAATGCAGCATCTCACCCAAGAGCCAATTTAAATGGTCAATAAACATAAAATACTGTTCCTCCTCTCATATAATCAGAAAATACAAATTAACAAAATGAATCTCTGTATCTAGCACCTATGTGAAAATGCATGTTGACAGATGATTCATCTCATTCAGTATTGTTAGGAGAATATATTGGTTCAGTTACTTGGACGGCAACTTAACAGAATCTGTACACAAGTAAGTATTAGTACTCTTTGCCTCAACAATTTGATTTTTTGGTTATTG
>NW_005285321.1:0-489 GCF_000412655.1 Myotis brandtii
GCATGTTCTCCAAAGTGGTTGCTGCAACTTATACTCCAACCACCGGGAGCATTTGAGTGTTTCCATTTCTCCATACCCTCACCAGCATGTTTTTAAAAACCTTTATAATACTTGCTAATCTCTTTTTTTTAACAAAGAAATGTTCATATCTCAGAGTCTTCTAAAGAATAATCTACAATTGTTTGTTTTTTAAAGTCTTTATGTTTATGGCTAACTTCAATTTGTATAGCCAGTGAGTTTATATACGTAAACCATGATATTGGTTTACATTTATTGGAGTGATACAAAATTTTCTTTTAATTTTTTTTTTTAAGGAAAAAGAATAAATTGATTGAAAGAGAAACAGTTAAGTATGTGACAGTGCAGTGATGTGCAGATATGGCAAAATCATAAAGATGGATTCTGAATGATTGAAATTTGTGGAACAATGGAGTGGAAATTTGTGATCTGTGTTTTATTCTGAATCAGTCACTTGCTAATTGTGTGTTC
>NW_005285322.1:0-489 GCF_000412655.1 Myotis brandtii
AAGCTAGAACTTTATCTCTTTTGTTGACTATTGAAATCCCAGGGCCTAAAACTGTTATTTAAATTGAAATAATTAAACATAAGTACAATTAGAAATAAATTTCTTTGGTCATATAAGTCTCATTTCAAGTGCTCAGTACCTTATGTAGGTAGTAGCTAACAATTGGAGAACAATTATTAGAACACTTTTTCCATCACAGAACAATGTTCTGTTGGACTGTATCCATAGCCTCGTATGGAATTGATGCTTAGTAAACATTCACTTCTTTTTGGTATATTATATCTAAGGCGATTACTACCTAAGGAAATTAGCTTCAACTATTTCCAATAGAAGAATGTCTCCCTGAATCTTGGTGGAGCTTGAAGTGATAAAGAAGTGTGGTGCACTCAAAGTATACCTAGGTTTTTTGTGCCACAATTGATTGCAATGTTTTCATTGTAAAAATTTTCCAAAATGTTTCTTTTAAACATTGAGATGTGGAAGTAATTT
>NW_005285323.1:0-489 GCF_000412655.1 Myotis brandtii
AATATATATTTAAAAAAAAGAAAAAGAAAGTAGTGTAGTACAAAGAACACTACATTGGGACTTTGAAGATCCAACCCCAACTATGTCGCTTATTAGCTATGTAAGCTTAAGTGCGTTACTTTAACCAAACTGAAAACTGGAATTGGGGTTCCTACCCAAGGTTTCTTGTGAGAATTAAATGAGGTCACTTGTTGAAAGCCCCAGGATGATGCCTGCTACCTTGTAAGTACTCCATATGTGTTCGTTTTCCCCCTTTCTTGCAGCTGCGATCCTGGGATTTGGGGTCCACTTTAAGCACAAGCCCACACAACTAGTTCTCCCTCTATCCTCCACTCCTTTAATTAAGCTCCTCAAAACCCTCCCCTCTGAGACTCCTGGAGAACCTAGAGCCCCTTCTCAATGTCCTGTCCTAGCTTTGCTTTCCCTTTATCTCAGCCCCTGGAGTACAGTACTTATACTGATACTAGAGGCCTGATGCACGAAGATTCA
>NW_005285324.1:0-489 GCF_000412655.1 Myotis brandtii
TGTGTGTGTGTGTGTGTGTGTGTGTAATCTACTTTGTATACAAGTAGCATTCTATAAATAATTCCATGGTATTAGAATATGTAATATCTCAAAACTCAGTTTACATTGACCCATCAACTTGTTAACTTACCAGCCCCAAACGCATTTAACACTAATCAGCAATTGCTCATGGCAGGTTATTGCTTGCTCTTCTCAGCTGCCAGGTGAAGGAATGCTAAAAAGGGCTTTGTAGATTGGGAAACTTATACTTAAAAATAGTGTGTTACTCATAAGAAACACAGTGTAGGAGTTTTTAGAACAAGAGCTCCAGATTCCTATAGCTCAGGCAGATGTGTTACTCACTATCCTACCTACTCCATTCTTTATCTGACTCTAAATGTTGCTTATTGAAAAAAATATTGTAAATAGAAAAATATATTTAAATATAGAAAAACTTAGAGTAAAATAAAGCTTAGAGAAAAATAACTCACAATTTCAACACTCAGAGAC
>NW_005285325.1:0-489 GCF_000412655.1 Myotis brandtii
TGAGGATTCAGCAGGACCAAAAACAAAGCCAGCGTCCAAAGTTTCCATTACATGTGCAGTTGTGTCCCGTACAACATTAGACTAGTTGCAGTCCATTAGTTCATCGTGTGTGGAGTCTACATGGCATGAGCCGTGTGGGCAACTGCTGGGGAGTCAGGATTCCAGTGTGCAAGACAGAGGGAACTCTTTTGTTTAGGAGCTTATTGTATCTCAAATCTTCCCATGCTTGCAGTGGACACACCTGTTCTGTCCAATGACCTATTCCCAGGTGTGACTGACGGACAAGTACCTTCCCTATTTCATCCATACTTTACTGGGCATGTATCTATTTGGCCTTCCCTTTACTCCTTTCTAGTTATTCATAACTAGTTAATTACAACAGTACCAAATGGATTGAGAAAATGCTCCAGAGAATGGCAGGTTTGCACCTTATTATATACATTACAATCATAAAGGGGTTACATGAAATTCATTGGTGATAGATTAGGG
>NW_005285326.1:0-489 GCF_000412655.1 Myotis brandtii
TGCACAAAGATATATACTTGAAATTACACAAGCTAGCCCAAACCTGGAAACAATGTACTGTTTGTGAACTGGCGCAGAGATATTGAACAAACAAAAAAAGGGTCCAGGGGTTTTGATAAAGAAATAAATGATAAAGATTTATTCAAGGGTTTTGGGGTTTTGAAGTAAAAAACACACCTATGTAACATCCAGAGTATTCCAAAGAAGAAGGAAAACACTAAGAGTTCTTATAGTGAAAGTACATTCTTAAGAAGCATCAAGTCCCACATTCTGAGCCTTTAGATGAGCAGCGGTCTGAACAATGGAGGTCAGGTTGTCTGGATAATGGAACATTGTTTCCTTAGTCCTCCAGCAGGTAATCAGAGGGTTAACTGGAGGTTAATTGACACAGAACTGGAAAGTTCAAAAGTTTAAGATCCCAGGTTAGTTGAAACAAGAACTGAACAAGGTTCCCTCATGCCTCAACCTACTTGATTTTAGTAATTTAGC
>NW_005285327.1:0-489 GCF_000412655.1 Myotis brandtii
AATGTTTAAAAGCATTGTCTCTGAGAATCAGTGTGAAGGCAGAAAGAACAAGGTGTGGGTGATTTCTCATTGTAAGACTTATTTCACTCTGGTTAAGTGAAAATATCAAGTTAAAATAAAAAGAAATGTGGGGAAATTTTATCCTTGGATGAGTACTAAGAAGAACATAGACATTTAAGTAGCTCAGGCAATTACAAACAGCAAAGGTTAATAAAATACCGTATTAGGTTAGTATAAGAAACTAAATGGCTCCTTCATTGGGAATTGTTGACATGATTTCAACATATGACAAAGAAAAAGGACAATTATTGACTTGAACTTTACTTCTCTCTTTTAAGGTCAACATATTTTTCCTCAAACTAGAAATGTTAAAATATTTTTATTTGTATCTTATAAGAAAAAAAAAGAGATTGTTTAACTCATCCTAGATTCACTGAGAAAATCCTTTCAGAGAAAAGTCATTGGACCTTGGAGGAGGCTAGATTACAC
>NW_005285328.1:0-489 GCF_000412655.1 Myotis brandtii
CGGGCGGGAGACGGAGGGCTGGGGGCGGGGGTCCCCGACTCCGCGCTTTGCTCCCCAGTTGCCCACGGGCCTCGATGGGCGTGGACCCTGTTGGCGTCTCACTCTTCCGTTTTCCGGACAGTTGAGTTTGAGGTCTTTCACGAGCAAGTCACTGCGTGGCGGGGACCCCGCCTTTAACCTCCCGCGGGGGTTTCCCGTCCCGGGGTAACCGGTGTCTCTGATCGTAGGATCCTTAAACCTAGAGCACTCGCAGCCGCGGGCTCGGGCGGTGAGGGATCCGGGCGCCACGCGCACGTTCACGGTGGTTCCCAGGGCGGCAGGTACTAGGCGTCTTACGTTCTGGTAAATGTGTGCACTTCTCTCTGCTGGGTTCTCCCTCGCTTTTTTTTTTTTTGGATGACATGTCTTTTAGTGGATGAAATCACTTTCCTTCCCACCCACCCCCTTTCTTATTATCAATTTCAGAGAGAGGAAGGGAGAGGGAGAGAG
>NW_005285329.1:0-489 GCF_000412655.1 Myotis brandtii
AAGTGGGTGGGGGAGGGAGGCTGGAGGAGATGGGCCTCACACAAGTGGTCCTCCTGCTCTAAGCTGATGAAACCAAATGCACCAGCTCAGGGTAGTAGGAAGGGGTTGCATTGAGTGGGGAGGAGGGGCGAGGGAGGAGAAGGGGTTGCATTGAATGACTTCCATGGTCCCCACCCCACTTGCCCTGTTATGATTCCATGATGAGACCTAACAGGCCCTACATTGCCCAAGGAAGCATCAATAATTCAGGTCTACCAGGTCCCTGGCTGTGAACGGGTACTCTTCATTTTTTACAAGTTTATTTACTCCCTCTCCCTCCCCTCCCCCATTAGGTTTAGTACAGATACAAAGGAACATTATGCAACTAAAATAAATGCCCTTGCAGAAAGCTATTTAATGGCAAAGAAAGAAAATGCAGGTCACAAAAAGAGTACAACCCCATTGTTATTTAAAAAATAGAAAAGACTGGAAAGATATCTCAGGCATTAA
>NW_005285330.1:0-489 GCF_000412655.1 Myotis brandtii
TCCTGGTTCATAGGTCAAGGCTCAACCACAGAGCCACACTGGCCGGGCAAGAATGAACTTTTAAAAGCTCAATTTTAAAGAAAGCTCTTACTGTATTTTTTAATTATGCGTCAATGTCTACCATGTTTATATACCTTGTGATGGATATTTACATCTGCTTTGTCATAACTGGACATAGTGCTTCAAGGCACTATTGCCATGTGGAAGGTTGGGTGGTAATCTTGAAATGATAGTGAGTAACAGAATCCTTCGCTCCCTCAGCCTTTCCACTGAAACTGATAATGTACAAGCCACCAGGTTGAAAGGTGGAATTATTCCTGCTGGTGTGAATAGAGAGCAGTTTAATGCAGGCTTGGTTTCCCTGTATGACTGCTTGTGAAGAGAAATCATTAAGCCTCTCTTGTGGAAATTCGTAGGACGAGCTGCCTTCTTTATTCAGTTTTTAAAAAAATAGCTTTAGCCCTGACCGGTTTGGCTCAGTGGATAGAG
>NW_005285331.1:0-489 GCF_000412655.1 Myotis brandtii
AAATCAATGGAAAAATATCCTCAGGTGAAGATTAAAATAAAGAAAAGGAAAGAAAGATAACACAGTTCTTGCACAGGAAAGGGTACTCCTGGTAGACCAGAAATGTGAAGGGTACATAGAAAATGCGGTAGCTATTATTTTGGTGGTGCCCTGAACCACACCGCCCCTACCACAGGGACTCCAGACTTGGCTGGCTTGGCCAATGGGATGTTAGAACACATAATGTAAACAGAGGCTTATAAGAGCTGGCACATTAGAGTTCGTCTTCTGATACTGCTCTTTCTTGTAAACCAGCCGCCATGCTGTCAGGAGGCCCAAGCAGCCACGTGGAGGAGAGGCCAACAAGGAGCAAAACCAAGGCCTCCAGCAGACAGCCTGAGTTGAGATCCCAGCCAGGAACCAGCATCAACATGGAAGAGGGTTAGTTGACCTCCTGGCCATCCCAACATCACAGCACATAAAGCAAAAGAACTGCCTGGTCTGCCTGTC
>NW_005285332.1:0-489 GCF_000412655.1 Myotis brandtii
TAATGTTCTCATGGGTCTCAGGGGTCATCGTGGCTACTGTGCAGACTACGTGGGTTTTTAGTTTTCCCTTTTGTGGCCCCAGTGAAATCAACCATATCTCTTGTGAGACGCCCCCAGTGCTGGAGCTTGCATGTGCAGACACCTTTTTGTTTGAAATCTATGCATTCACTGGCACCATTTTGATCGTCATGGTTCCTTTCTTGTTGATACTCTTGTCTTACATTCGAATCCTCTTTGCCATCCTGAAGATGCCATCAACCACTGGGAGGCAAAAGGCCTTTTCCACCTGTGCCTCCCATCTCACGTCTGTCACCCTCTTCTATGGCACAGCCAGTATGACTTACTTACAGCCCAAATCTGGCTACTCCCCAGAAACCAAGAAACTGATGTCATTGGCTTACACATTGCTTACACCTCTGCTGAATCCACTGATCTACACCTTGCGAAACAGTGAGATGAAAAGAGCTTTGATGAAATTCTGGCGAAGAA
>NW_005285333.1:0-489 GCF_000412655.1 Myotis brandtii
TCTCTCTCCCTCTCCTTCTTCTCTGAAATCAATAAAACTATATTAAAGAAGATGTATAGTGCTTTAGTACATTGCTTCTCTAACTTAAGTGATATCCAAACCAGATGCGTGAAAGCCCTTGGTACATGGGCCCCACTCTTGGAGTTTCTGACCCAGCAGGTCTGTGGTGGGGCCTGAGAATTGGCATTTCTAATGGGGTCTCAGATTCTGCTGCTGCTCTAGACCCTGGGTAGTGCATGAGTCTGCAGCCAAATTGGTTCAACGTCAATCATTTCTCAATTGCATGCCTTACGCCTGGAGAATGTACCTGCTCTGTAAAGTGGGGTTACTCCTTAGAATTGCTGCAAAATGTTAATACTGTAAGTAAAACGCCTAGTTTTGATCAGACTCTTAAAAACTGTTAGCTACATTGCACAACTTTCACTCCTCTCCCTTTTCCTCACTCCTGTGACTGATCCCTTCCTATGTCCTGAAACACCTGGGCTTCGG
>NW_005285334.1:0-489 GCF_000412655.1 Myotis brandtii
TCTCTAACGTGGGGCACAGGACCCCGCAGGGGATTGGAAGTCCTTTCCAATGCGAGTTCTTCCACTTGCTTGCATTGTGACCTTGGGAAAGACCATTTCCCCGAGCCCTGTTTTCCATTCCAGAAAATGGAACAATAAATTCCAACCGCTCAGGGTTGTTGTGAAGATAAGATCTGATCAGTTAGTCCCCCCCACCCCAACCCCAAGAGTACCCTTATCTAAATAAGGATTATGTGGGTTCGGGGAATAAATTTAGTATGAAATCCACTAGTCCTTTGTTTGAGTCCTTATCCAGAGACTAAGGGCCAATGAGGCAGAGGGTGCATTGCTTAAGTCCTATGAGCCTCAGTTTTCTCATCTTTAAAATGGGATAATACAACTATATGCCACACACAGTGGTTGTTGAGATTCAATAGGAAATAATGGGTACAGATTTTCGGAGAGTCTCTAACACACATAAGGACTTAAGTGTCATCTATCACCATTGTT
>NW_005285335.1:0-489 GCF_000412655.1 Myotis brandtii
GGGTGAGGCCCAGGAACCAAGTGGAAACCCACCATGTGCTCTCTGCACATTTACTCAGGTCTGGTGCCCACCATTTCACAGAGCAAATGGCTTTTTGGATATTCCAACAAGAGCACTGTGGTTCTAACACCCTTACAAAGAGGTCAGCCAAAAAGCTTAGTTGGGAAACTTTTCCAAGGTTCTGTTTCTTTGTCACTAGAACTGTGAAGAATGTAAAAACCAGTAAAAAAAAAAAAAGTATATTAGTGGAAAACTTGCTATTACTAAACAATATTTTCCAAGAATGACTGATGGAAACATTTTTCATTAGCCAAAACTTCTAAATGCCTATTTTTACTTCTGCAGAATAAATTAGGAAGATGCTAAAGCAGAGATTGGGAAGAAACATTTAAAAAGTAATCAAATATAAATCCAAAAGCAAAAGCTTGGCTAAATCCTTCAGAACCCAATTTTGGCTATATTTCCACATTTAATGTTTGATTTAGACCC
>NW_005285336.1:0-489 GCF_000412655.1 Myotis brandtii
CCCGATTCTGTCTGTCTCCACATGGTGTTCTCCCTGTGGGTGTGTGTGTGTCCAAATTTCCCCTTTTAATGTGGCACCAGGCATGTTAGATTAGGGCCCACCTGGCTGCAATGTAACTTCATCAACTAATTACATTGACAGTGACCCTATTCCCAAATAAAGTCACATTCTAGGAGTAAGGACTTCAACGTACAAATCTTGGGTGGGGGGCACAATTCAACCCATATCGAATGGGTTCTTAGAACAGGCACTGCTTTGTCACCTGGTTTGTTCTCCTTAATACATTATGATTGTATTTCCATGCCACTAGATTAAATAACTTTCTCCATAATTTTGCTGGCTATATAGTATTACACTGTATTCCTGTCTTGGAAATTATTTAATTTAAGTAGTTTCCAAATGTATATTATGTATTTTTAAAACCTGCAAAAAAAAATCCCTCCTTTATGATAAATGGTTACTGTACCTCTATTATTATTTACTTAGTTT
>NW_005285337.1:0-489 GCF_000412655.1 Myotis brandtii
ATTCATTCATTCATTCATTCATTCATTCACTCAACCGATAGACATTCAGTATCAGGCACAGTGTTAGGGATTGGGAATAATAATAATCTGCACTAAACATTTTCATGTATTACTTTCATGTAATTACTCATACTCTCCACCTAATCATTTAAGAAACTGGCACACACAAAGCTTAATAATTTGACCAAGCTCTCAGAGTAATAACTGGCAGAGCTAGACTTCAAAGCCAGAATGACCAGCTCCAGAGCTTGCCCCTGTAACCACTAAGCTACACTGCCTCAAGCACAAAGGTGAGTAAGAGGAGTCACCCTCTTGAAAAACTTGAGGCCACAGAAGAAGGCAGACATGTAAACAAATAGGGCGATGTGACAAATGCTACAAACTAATATTTTTAGAAAGACACTTGCCTTGTGCTAGTCACTCTGTTGTTTCAATATATTATGGCATTTAATCCTCAGAACAAATTTTCAAGGTAGGTATAATTATCTC
>NW_005285338.1:0-489 GCF_000412655.1 Myotis brandtii
GGGCAGCTAGAGCACACCACGGACTTGGCCACGAGCACTCGTGGATCCGTCACATTGGTTTTTCCCTTCAACTTTTGCGGTTCCTGCTTCTGAGGTGGACAGGCCTAGCCGGTGCTGTGTGGGGCTCCAGATTAAGAGGCTGTGGTCCTGGTGATGGCTCTTGGTCAGAGTTACTTCTGAGGAATTCGTGGACCGCAAATAGCGGCACGGTGTGCCCCACAGTGCCCGAGGGAGAGTGCCATGAGACTCGGTGTACTGTTAGGGTGGCTTTGGTCATTTGTTCCGAGATGTGTATCCCGAGTTGGGGGCTGTTATTTCCTCAATTCCTGGCCTGGTAGAGCAGCAGCGCCCTTGGGAACCCACAGGGGCTCCGTGGAGAACCGGAGGGAAGTGGACCTGGTGCTTGGGCACCGTGTTGCTACAGAAATGGAGCCTGCATGGACCTTGCAGGGAAAGCAAGTGGAGGACCTAACACGCTTGGCTTTGGGC
>NW_005285339.1:0-489 GCF_000412655.1 Myotis brandtii
GTTTGTTTCTCTTCCAGTCCCTGCTCCTCTAACATATTGATCAGTGGTCCAGTGCTGGCATGGGTGCCTCTTCAGAGCAGCAGGTAAGGACTGTCAGGTGTCACGGTGAGACACGGTCATCACACATGACTATGAGATTCCAAACTGACAAGAATGTACATGGTGTCACATTGGAAATCATAGAATTCAGTACTAATGTCATTTTGGACATAATTTAGTTCAGCTCTCTACAATTTACGGGAAAGGGAATTTTATTCCAGCGAGACTTTGACCTCATTTTGATTTTCACACAGCTGTTTAGCCATTAAGGTTTAGATTCAGTGTTCTTTGTCCTATATGAGTCTACACTCCAAACTTTTTCATCTTTAATAAACAACTAAAAGTCTATACTGTTAAATACAAAGTTTTATTTGAGAAAAGAAAATTCAGGGAAAGCAAAACAATATTAAAAATGTTTGTGGCTGGCCCTGGCCAGTGTGGCTCAGTTGG
>NW_005285340.1:0-489 GCF_000412655.1 Myotis brandtii
TCACTCATTTATTCATTCAGCAGACAGGTCTGGAGTGTCTGCTACGTGCCAAGCACCAGGCTGTGTGCTGGGAACACAAGGCAGGGGGGACATGTCCTTGTTCTCAGAGTTCCCCGGGCAGGGGAGCTGGGCAGGTGTGCAGTGAGAGCAGGGTGGCGTGTCAAGTGGCAGGTCACTGGCAGCACAGATGGGTGCTGGCTCCATAGTTCCGGTGAGTAACACATTCCTCCCAAGTGAGACCATTTAAGGTCTATGTGTCAAGCATCAAGGTCGAGTTTGGTTTTACCCTGTCCGTGTAAAAGTAGGAAGTGTCTCTGAAATATTCTTAGCCAATCCCCATATCATACATACCTTTCATTTTACCCACGACAGCCCATTTCTAGTGGTTGTCATCATAGTTATCAGGCCACTATGGTCACCAATAGAAAGCCATTTTAGATATTCAGGGTGCTAATTAGCAAAGCAATGGTTTTGATCAAGATACAGGTA
>NW_005285341.1:0-489 GCF_000412655.1 Myotis brandtii
CTGGATAAGCTAAGTGCAGCTAAGGTCACCTGGCCGGAGGGTGATGAGTCGGGAGCAGATGCAGGTCAGACACCCAGACCCCAGGTCCTGACTCCAGTAAGCAGCTCACTGATGACCTCACTCTCCGGATCTGCGGCCGGGAAAACCATGCCTGGCCCAAAGGAATCATTCGTCTTCCAGCCAGACGTGCCGAGGCTGGGGGAACGCACTTCAGATGCCGAGCCTGAGAATGCGTGGTTTTACCCACTTTCTGTGCACATGCTCTCTGCGTCCAAAGCAGCTAACTACCGACTGCAGGTGAATCAGCCTGGCCCTTCGGTGCCCACAGCTCCGCGCAGTGAGGTCTTTGCCCTGCTCTGGGCAAGGCCAGGCTCAGGGTGGGGGGCTGCTTTCTGGGGGCACCCCTCGCTGGGATGGGCACTAACATTGGGGGTAACAGGAAGATATAGACCCTCACTGAATCTGTCTTTTCAGCAGAGGTTCTAAAGA
>NW_005285342.1:0-489 GCF_000412655.1 Myotis brandtii
GAAGCTAGAGGAAATGCATAATAAGCTGAAAAAAATGGAAATTGGGGAAAGAAGAGAGAGCTAGAGATCAGTGACATGCTATCAGCAAGCATGTTTGAGGGTTGGGTGTTGAGAGTGGGAAAGAGAGGAACATTTGAGCACAAACTATGTTCTGTGTGGAGGACACTGAGAGAAGTGGGCCTGGAGAAAGAAGTTTTAAGATTTTCTACCTTAAATAGATTGCACATCTTCCTTTGACATTTTTTGAGACATCTAGTAAAATTTAAAATAGTTTACATAGTACAGAGAATGTACCACATGGGACTATGGAATTTACTCAGGTTATATTCCTAATTATTTATTATGAATTCCCTAAGCCTGACTCAGATTGCCTACTACTTAATAGGCGTGTGTCATTAGATGAGGCCTTAGTGGGTTGTGCTGGTAGTGCTAAAATATTTTATTCTGTTTTACATTTTATTGTGTTCTGCAATTGCTTTAGGGCTAACA
>NW_005285343.1:0-489 GCF_000412655.1 Myotis brandtii
CAATTTGTATCTTTCTCTTTTATTAGTGTAGATTATAGATGAACTGACATATTTGCAGTACACCCCTAACCTTTGAGATTGACATTGCTGAGGACAGTGCTGCTCTCTGACAAAGCATTACTTGAGAAGTTTATGAAGAATTTAAAGAGCAATGCATTAACTATTAACTTACACAGCACAGGATTTCTGAGATGTTTTAGTGTAAGTTTTTCTTTAGAGGAAAATGTTTCCTCTTCCCTCACCCTATGAGTCACATAATTGGGCAAGCTATATATATAATTCTTCTAGTGAATACTCAATAAGAATTATCTTCCCATGGAATTGGCTACAGGGATTTTTACATATCTCATCAAACTTTAAAATTATTTTGGAAGCTGAAAGAGCAGTGTGTAAATGAGAAATGAGACACAAAGTTGAATACTTCAAAAATGAGGTCACTGAGGACAAAATTAAAAGAAGAAAATTACAAATACTGTACTAACTTTCTTG
>NW_005285344.1:0-489 GCF_000412655.1 Myotis brandtii
AAAAAATGAGTGGGTGTGTGTAGTTGCTCTGGAACACATGTCCCCTGAATGGAATACGAGAGACTGGAAGCCTCTGGGGAAGGGAACAGTTGAGTGCAGGGGGCGGGGGAAGCTTTAACAGGGTACCCCTCTGAACCATGCTAAGGTCTTACCAACTGAACAGAAAACAAATTATTGGAAAAGGGGCACATTTCTTTGTTGGACTTCCTTGGTTTCCAACACAGCCTTTCCCGATCCCTATCACTCCACCTCCGCCAATCAGGGCATTCCACAGGCAGCTGCCAATCCTGGGCCTCACGCAGTTGGCGGAGGAGGCTACTTCTTGGCCCAGGCACATGGGGAAATGCTAGCTGTGCCAGAGTCATACCTTTGTTCTCCAGCATAAAGGGGCAGTAAAGAACTGTACCATCCACAAAGGGAAGATAAATCTAGTCGACTTTCACAGAAACCAAACTGTCAATGTTAAAAGGCCAAGTGTTAATGAGCTTC
>NW_005285345.1:0-489 GCF_000412655.1 Myotis brandtii
GATTGGAGAGGGTACAGGCTGGGCTGAGGGGACCCACTCCCTTGCATGAATTTCATGCACCGGGCCTCTAGTCCTACAATATATATAAATTTCAACACAAGAATAATGATATCGTTGTAATTAACTCGTTGTAATATACTCTTATGAGTAACTGGAAAGGGGCAAAGGAAAGGCCAAATATTAGAGGCATGCCCAATGAAGTCTGGGTAAATAGGGAAGGTACTTACTTGCCTGTCAGTCACACCTGGGGACAGGTCATTGGCCAGGATAGGTGTGGCCACTGCAAGTATAGGAAGATTTGAGATATCTAAGCTCCTAAACAAAGGAGTTTGCTCTCTTGCTTCTTGGTTCCTGCTCCTGGCTTGCAGGACTCTCATGCTCCTGCATTTGCCAGACCACACACACAATGGACTATTGGACTGCAACTAGCCTCATGCAAAACCAGACCCAGCTCCAACATGGAACAGAAACTCTGGACACTGGCTTTGC
>NW_005285346.1:0-489 GCF_000412655.1 Myotis brandtii
CCTGAAAGATCAGAAAGGAGGAGGTGCTGAAAGCGGCGTTGGAAGCTGCGGGGCATGTTAATGGCTGACGTTTCCTAAATCAGCACTTTGGGCGCACGGCGCACAGTGCGGGATTCCCAACCAGCGGTGCTCCTCATCCGGAGGCCTGTCTGCCGTGGAGCAGTCCTGGGGGTGGGGAGACTTCCCTTTGCCGGGTTTGTGAGGCACCCCCACCCCGTCAGTCCCAGAGGATCTCTGCGCAGGTCCCCACTCGGGACACAGGCCAGTGACCCAGATCCCCAGCCTCACCCCGCGGGGTCTGGTGACCGGACACAGCCGGTGCAGGGGTTGGAGGAAGACCTGGGTCAGCGCCGGTCAGTTCCCGCTGTGCCCGTGGGGGTCCGGCTCCCACATCCCTAACCCCTTGTGGCCTGAGCGGCTGGGGAGGTGGGGCTGGGTGCTAATCCCGAGGCTGGGCCCGCGAGCCCTTTGATTCCACAGGCGGCGTTG
>NW_005285347.1:0-489 GCF_000412655.1 Myotis brandtii
ACTATTTCATGTTTGAAGGGGTGAAATATGCCAATTTGAAAACCTTAGCCTAATCAACAAAATTCTAATATGATTATTTATTTTAATTCATTTGTAACTATATATATAAAAGTAAATTAAAATAAGAAAACATGTAATTAATCTAGTCTAGATGATAGTCTTTACATTTACACCTATTTCCTCTCAATTCCACTAAAATGGTGTTATTTAATCATGTTATCATATTATATTTGCTCTAAAATCTCCCTAAAAAGTCTGAAGGAGTAGAATATAAGTATTCCACCACTCTCCCTTTGCACTCAAATATGAAATATAATACTTTACTCTTTTGCAAAACACAATGTTATTTCCTTTAACAGCAGGTATGAACAGATTTTACATATTTATGTGCATATAGCAGAATATGTACATATTCATGATCAATTTGCTTCCCTTTGTGGAAAACAGACAAATCAATATATCTCTTGCATTCACACAAATAAAAGGATT
>NW_005285348.1:0-489 GCF_000412655.1 Myotis brandtii
GCCCTCCCTCTGGACGCTCAGGGGGAGAGCCTGTCCTTGCCTCTTCCAGCTTTGGTGGCTCCAGGTGTTCCCTCCCCCCAACCTTTGCCTCCATCTTCACATCACCTCCTCCTCGTGGCTGTTTCTCCTAAGGACGCTTGTCCCTGGACTGAGGGCCTTTGGGTAATGCAGGATGATCTCGACTCAAGATCCAGGACTTAATTACATCTACAAGGACTTTTTTTCCAAAGAAGGTCACCGTCACAGGTTCCAGGGGTTTCGACATGGACCTATGTTTTCTGGAGCCACCATTCAACCCCCTCCAGATGTTTACGTGAGAATGACTCATGTTCCTTGAGGACAACTTCAGAGGGCAGGTGGCATCTGAGCACCTTACAGGGATCGTCCTCTTTAATCCTCCAGCATGTGGTCCTCTTACCCGGGGCAGGCGCAGCTAGTGACCAGATTTTTATTTTATTTATTTTTATTTTTAACTAGAGGCCTGTTGCA
>NW_005285349.1:0-489 GCF_000412655.1 Myotis brandtii
AATTAGGGACAGGATTAGGTGACCAGATGGATGTGTAAATGACAATTGCCTAGGACTTTAGCAAATCCCTAATGATAGGGATTTAGACTTTTAAAGACCCTCCAGGCCAGTCCTTAGCTCTGATAGGTGAGGAAACGGACATTCAAGAAAGGAAGGAACTTGTCTGCTTTCCCAGCAAGTAGAGAAGGGCCAGGACTGTCTGTTATTCTGGACCAGTATGGGTGACCCTTTCTGTAAAAGAAGAAAAAGGGGTCCACCCTTTCTATGGTGTGTCAGAGCATCCAGTAGCCACTTAGGCTAGCTGTGCTTGGCTAATGACTACCACCTGGCTAAACACCCTCATCGTGGGTTGCCTAATGAACAGTCACAGCCTCTTAACCACTTTGTTGCTTGCTAATATAACCCCTTAGTAGTTTTTGTTGGTGATAATAATAATAGCAGGCTTTTGCTGAGTACTTACTGTATGTGAGGTATTATGCAAAGAGCTAT
>NW_005285350.1:0-489 GCF_000412655.1 Myotis brandtii
AGACCTTTGGACACATTCCTTGAGTATGTCAAGTCTTGCTAGTGTCAGAGAACACTCGCAAGAGCTCCCTAAGGACTTGATTCCCACTCTAACTTCCAGAAGACCCACCAGCATGTCACTGAAATAATGGATTCCCTGTCCAAGAATGAGCATCACTACTTCCATTCTTTAAACCCCTGATCTCTCTGTTTCACAATCTCTCTAGGGGAGGCTGAGATTCCAGGTTCGGAGTCGCTGATGCTCATCGGTGTAGGAAAAACAGTGGCAGAAGTCTGGGACTGATGGAAACATATGGAAGCTAAAGGTACTTCTTGTATTTCATTCAACTTTTCCAGAAAGTTCCCCATGCAACACCTGAGACAAACTCTTGGACCTATAGAGGTAATGAATTTCAAAGCAAAGGTGGTGCTCCCTAAATACTTGGATTCATGTCAGGTGTGTATAGGGATAGGAGATAAAAGAAGTCAGAGCATTCAACAAATTATTTTT
>NW_005285351.1:0-489 GCF_000412655.1 Myotis brandtii
TCATAATTTCCATTATCCGTAGTCCCTTCCTACTCTGCACAATCACTTCTCTGGCAGAATGCCAGAGACAAAAGCCTAGATGAGGACTGGTGAAGAATTTGCAATTCATATGGCAGGTATTTGCAATAAGGTGCTTAGCTCATGCCTGTCCAATTCTCTTCTTAGGAAGCAGCCAAGTCCTACTTTCTGCCTCATTTCCCCATTGGTGCCTTCCCACCCCCGTCTCCAGATAACAGGCCAAAGTGCTGCTTCTCCTCAACCATTTCTCTTCTTTTCTTACAGAAAATCAAAGATTTAGAACAAAGATCTTAATGACCTAGTTTGAACTGAGCAACTTATTCCTTTCTAAGGATTAGAACATTAAACTGATTTTCCCCAAAATATGTCTAAATGGATACCTCTTTAACAATAAACAGTAATACCAGCAAATAACACATTCAAAGGTAAAAACTTACAAGGTAAATGTTTCTAAATTTTGTTATATTTTTT
>NW_005285352.1:0-489 GCF_000412655.1 Myotis brandtii
AAACACACCTCTCTCGGGTGTATAAATAGACTCGACACCACTTCCCAGGCCAAGTGGGGTGGCCCCCGACTGTGCTGGTTGCTGCTATCGCCTGCCAGACAATCGCTGTTCTATTTTAACCTCAGCCCTTCCAAGTCCTTTGGAATTCGAGATAACAACAGAGCTCCTTGATGTATTGAAAACGGCCCAAATTCTACCTTCCCTTTTGTTCTTACTCCTTGGCTGACTGAGAACACCGTATCCAGCCTGTCTCTGAGTTTCCCCCATGAGGAAAGCGACAGTGAACAGAATAATTAATGATCCTTTGATGCCCAATCTTGAAGAGATACTTTCAAGTGTCCCATAACTACATGCCAGTCCCATCTGCTGGCCCATCCTGCCAAGTTCCCATGTTTCCTTCAGGTGACTGTGGAGGGTGTAAAGACCTGCCGGGCCACTGCATGTGGCTCCATGTGCTCAGGTCTACCTTCTCCATCACAATGACCACAG
>NW_005285353.1:0-489 GCF_000412655.1 Myotis brandtii
GCTTTAGACTCTCCCACAGGCCCACTTTTTTACTCACTTGGGCTATTTCTTTCCAACTAGGTGGAAGAAAAGGCAAAATTCGATGGAATTTTTGAAAGCTTGTTACCTATAAATGGCTTGCTCTCTGGAGACAAAGTTAAGCCAGTTCTCATGAACTCAAAGTTGCCTCTTGATGTCCTGGGCAGGGTAAGTGGTTTTCTCACCTCCCTAAAGGCTGCGGATTCTGCTGGCCCCATGTTTGCTGTCCACAGACACTCCCTAGGCTTTACACATGGCTCATTCAGGTGGCAGACTACAGGTTGAGAAGGCCAGGCTGTGACAGCATGATCAGAGGCAGCCTGGCATGCTGGGTAGTGCCATTCTACCCCCAGGGGACATGAGCAATGTCTGGAGCAGTTTGGGCTGTCCCACCTGGCTTGGGTGCTGTTGGCATCATGTGGATGGAGGCCAGAGGTGCTGCACAACACCCTAGGATGCCCCACAAAGAAT
>NW_005285354.1:0-489 GCF_000412655.1 Myotis brandtii
TCTCTTCACTTCACTTTTAGAGAAACAGCTGGTCTTCCTACCTCACTGACCTCTCCTAACTTTCCTCTGATGGTTTCTCTTTGTAACACTGGCTGTCGGTGTGCTCTAGAACTCAGTTTTCGGCCCCCTCTCCTCTACACTAACTCCCCATGTGATCTCAGCCTGTCCAATGGCTATAAATACCATTAACATACAACAGGTTCCACAATTTGATAACTCCATCCTGTACCCCTTCCAAACTGTATATTTTTATATTCAATGCATATTTGAAGGCTTTACTTGAATGTTCAAGAGATATCCAGGCTTAATACATCAAAACTAGAACTATTTTCAAATGAAACATGATCATCTCCTAGTCTTTCCCATCTCAGTAAATGCCATATACCCTGTCAGTCATGTCCAATGTCTTCTGTTTATGTTTGAGACCTTTCTTATTCTCATTATACTCCATGTACAATCAACCAACCTGAAGGTTACCTCTCACCACTT
>NW_005285355.1:0-489 GCF_000412655.1 Myotis brandtii
CTGTCACTGCTCTCTTTAAACCTTCCAGTGGCTCTCCATTTCACTCAGAGTAACAGACAAAGTCTGTGGACAGATATCCCAGGAAGAAAGAAAAGCATGGGCAGAGCTCAGAGGTGAGACATGCAGTTTTCAGGACTGAAAGCCATTCTGTGCGGACTGAGCAAGGACTATGAGAGGGATGAGAGCAAGGGCCTGGTACCCGTGGTAAGTGGCCCGACCCTATCCCAGGGCCATGGGAAGCTGTGGTGGATGTTCAGTGGAGCTGAGCACACAGGTCGGGAAGGTGGCTCGGGCTGCAGCCTGAGATGGGACAGAACGGAGCAGGAGGAAAGGAGCGAGGCTACTGGAGGAGCACAACAGGGAGGAGACGGTGGCAGCAGAGAAAAAGGGGACTGGGCAGGTTCATGGCCAGTTGGGAGATCAAACGGCAAAACCTTGCTGCGCAGGTTTGCAGTCAAGGATGACCCTGGGTCCTGACTTGAGAGAAGG
>NW_005285356.1:0-489 GCF_000412655.1 Myotis brandtii
GGTTATGTTGTTTCATCTCAAGGCGTTTTGCACACATGATGGAAAATGAAAACACAAAACACAGTGACCAGAAGGTCCTGGCCACACAGCACATGGCAGAGTGTTGGTTGTTTGCCCTTGTGACGGCGTGGCTGGCTGGGAGCGCCGGTCCTGCCAGCCTGGGGGCAGATCACAACTCAGAATTCGAAGTACAGTGTCTATTGAACACGATAGCACTTTCGCACGATCGTAAAGTTGAAAAATCCAAAGTCAACCCATTGTAAGTCAGAAAAGTCCTAACGCCCAATGTGATGGTATGAGGAGATGGGGGTCTTTGGGGGGTGATTAGGTTTATATGAGGCCATAAAGGGGGAGGTCCATGATGGGATGAGTGTCCTTATCTTAGTGTCCCTATTGGAAGAGGAAGAGACCAGCTCCCTCTCCCTTTCCCTCCCCCACCCCCTCCCCTTGATCTTGGACTTCCAGCCTCTGGAATTGTGAGAAATAAAT
>NW_005285357.1:0-489 GCF_000412655.1 Myotis brandtii
TGTTTGGGAATTATTTGTCTTTCTGAATCTCATACTGATCATTAGCATCTCTGATCTGTTTTAGAAATTCTCACCACAAACTCTGAATATTGCAGCTCCCATTCCTTCTAGAACTCCTAATAAGGTTTATGTTAGATCTTCTCAATTGCTCCTCCATCCCTCTTAACCTTTCACATTTTCACTATATTTGTCTCTTCTTAATGCAGTTTGGGTAATTTCCTAGATTTATCTTCTCCTTCCACCTGTGTACAATCTACCCATTAAGCCTTCTATTTTTCTACTTTATTTTTAATTCCCAGAAGTTCTGTTTGCTTCTCTTTCAACTCTGCCTAATTCCTCTTGAAGGTCTGTTACTTCTATGTCAAATTTTTTAAGTCTTTTGTATTTATTTAAACACTAGGGGCCTGGTGCATGAAGATTCGTGCACAGACGGTGGGCCCCTCAGACCGACTTGCACCCTCTCCAATCCGGGAGTTTCTGTCTGTCTTT
>NW_005285358.1:0-489 GCF_000412655.1 Myotis brandtii
CAGCATCTGGAGACAGCGCTGCTGGGAGGAGTATGGCGTTCGTGAAAACTTGCAGAACCCGGAGATGATCGGTATGTCTTATCAAGAGGTCTACGCCAAGATCTTCCCATACAGACACATGTTGGGGTTGTGGCAGCTAGATGATTTCTATAGAACACTGCTGAGTGTAGTGGTGGATGGCTTATGCATTGCTGCTTGGACGTGCAGGCCTTCCTTTAACACCCATGTGGATGACCCAGTGCAGTTCAAGCCCTGCTTTAGAATTCGCCTGATGGAGAGGAAAATCAGCCTTGGTGGAGTCCTACATGGACAACCCCTACAGCTTTTTCCACAAACGCTACCTGCAAATTCAAAAGGACAGGTTCAGCATCCAGTGTGTCAAGAGAGACCACCAAAAGGATTCACCATTGCGGCTTAGGGGAGAACGGGGGCGAGTGCTGTTGGTGGAGGACTTTCTGCTTTATAACCGCCTGACCTACTGCCGAGTCT
>NW_005285359.1:0-489 GCF_000412655.1 Myotis brandtii
GCAATGGGGACCTGGCAGGGGGAGGAGAGGAGCATAAGGCGGGAATAGATACGGGAGTTTCTGATGGCCCAGGGAAGGGGAGTTCTGTCAGTGGGGCCAGAGAAGCGAATGTAAAATCAAGGAAGGTTTTCCTGGACCTCCAGGCAACTGTGTTGGCCCTCTCTTCTCTTCCCACTCCCAGGCTCCTCACCCCTGGCTGCTCAGTACTTAGTCCCTTTGTGTTTTCTTCCCTCTTCCTTTCAATCCAGAGTTTTATCACACCAAGAAAGTGAGATAATCGCTGATAATCACTAGCTAAGGAACCCTGCTCTCTGCAGCAACAAAGACTGGAATTAAACCGCAGATGCTAGAGGGATAAATCCCTCAGGTGGTGAAGGAGGATATTAAGGGCATTAGGAGGCTCCCCAGTAGTGCCTGACACAATACATGTAGCCCTAGCCCACTGTTAAGGATAACAAAGACACACACACACACACACACACACACACA
>NW_005285360.1:0-489 GCF_000412655.1 Myotis brandtii
TGTCTGTAAAAAGTTTCCAAGCAACAATAAGACAACTAGAAAATTGATCATATTATATCATCATCATCATGCACAGGCAACTCTGAACAATATGAATTACAAAATACTCTTCCTGGAAAAAACTTTCAATGGTCTAAGTTGAAATAAGTCCTGTGACTACTCTGGAATATGGTTCAAATTAGCAGATTTTTATCACTTAGTCTTTATAAATATTGTATTCTCTATAAAAGCTAATTTTGGACTCTATTTATGCAGTCAGTCTCCAACACCCTTAGACTCAGCTACATACAAATATTTGTAGAGGAAGTTCTTGGTGGTTCAGAATGAGTTTGAGCTCCTTCAAACTCAGTTTGGGCACAATTTGTGTTTAACCCTTCTGTTACTACAGATTCCTGCATTTAAACAACATATATATATATATATATTTAAAGCATATGTGATTTTTCTTTTGTATGTAATTTTCCTTTTCTAAGTTATCTTTTTATTTTT
>NW_005285361.1:0-489 GCF_000412655.1 Myotis brandtii
TCTACAACAGTGAGAACGAGTGAAGTCCAGCTGCACGAAATGACACAGGGGTCTCCATGTGTTGCAAATATCAGTATTTCATTCTTTTTATTAATCCTTACCTGAGGATATTGTTCCCATTGATTTCTTAGAGCGAGTGGGAGGAAGAGAGGGGGAGGAGAGAGGGGAACATGGAAGCGAGACACACATTGATTAGTGTGTCTCTAATTGATTACACACACACATACCTCAAATGGAGCTGGAGATTGAACTGCAACCCAGGTAGTGCCCTTGACTGGGAATCAAACCTCGGACCCTTCAATGTGTGGGCTGATTCCCTAACCACTGAGCAACACAGGCCAGGGCAAGATCTCATTCTTTTCTACAGATGACTAATCTTCCATTACACATACATACATATTTATACCACATCTTCATTCACTTGCCTATTGCTGGACACCTAGGTTATTTCCATATCTCAGCTGTTGTACATAATGGTGCAGTGAGCAC
>NW_005285362.1:0-489 GCF_000412655.1 Myotis brandtii
AAAAAAAGTTTGTAAAAAAGAATAGATCACCTAAATGGAGCCTAAGGAGGTCACAAGACAAGCAACCCTTACAGGAGTCTGTGTGCGAGTGAAACCACATGTGGAACCAAGTGAGCATTTCTGTGTCATGATAACAGAATTAGCCAGACACAGGGAGGGCCAAGGCACAGCCTGCCTCATGACCATGACCATCTCTCTATAGGAGGTCTCATGAAGTACATCCCTCTCATTATCTCATGAAATACGCTGTAAAGGGCACAGAATTTCAGAAGACTGGGGAGTTTTCTTTATACTCAGAATAGGTGGTACCTTAGAGACTTTTCAGTCACACTAAATTTTTAAGCAAATATAACTAAAATATAATTTGCTTCTAAAGAGCAGATGGGAGTCTTGGGAACTACAATTTCTCTGCACATCTAAGGGATAGCATGAGAGAATTTTATGACCCTGCAACATGAATAAAGTATATAGAGTGAGAGGAAAACTGAA
>NW_005285363.1:0-489 GCF_000412655.1 Myotis brandtii
CGCCAATCGCAAGTCCCAGGCTCCCGTAATTTCTAACCCTGGCTGCAGACCAGGGTTCCCAGGATTCCTTGCGAGGGTTTGATAATTTGCTGGAATGGCTCACCCAGGAAAGCACTTTACTTACTATCACCGGTTTATTATGAAGGATAAATGGAAGAGCTGCATAGGGCCAGGGGGAAGGGGCACAGAGCTTCATGCCCTCTCGGAGTGTGCCACCCTCCCACACCTGGAAGGCTGCCACCTGTGCCTCATTCATTCCCTGCCTGCCTGGCAGGCTGAGGGGTAGGCAGACTCAGCTGCAGCCCTGCAGTTTTGAGTGTGCGCCAGTGGGTTTCCCTCCCCATGTTCACCTGCGAGGGCAGGCTGACAGCTCTAACATCTGATCCCTACGTCTTACTGACTTAGCCTTTGGCCATGGTCAGCTGCATCTCTTTTTTTATTTTTTTTTAAATTTTTATTTTAAAAAATATATTTTATTGATTTTTTTTT
>NW_005285364.1:0-489 GCF_000412655.1 Myotis brandtii
AGAGAGAGAGAGAGAGAGAGAGAGAGAGAAAAGAGGTGATGAGATGGAGAGGCTGAGAGAAAAGGCGTGAATGAGAGAAAATGCATTCATCCTGTCTACAGTAGCAGAGGCCAGAAGTAGCAGCCGGATAGTCAGCCTGTCGGAATTATTTCCTTGCTGGGGGTTGTCACTCTTACAAAGAGAGACAGCCACGCATGAAGTAACACGCAGATCACCCGAAGACCCGGAGGTCACCAGAAGGTCTCCAGGAAACAGGACGTGTGGCAGTGATGGCTGGGTGGCCCCCGGTCCAGCGAGCCCCTGCCCGTGCTGCTGGTGGCTTTGTTGAGCTGCTCAGTTGCCTTGGAAACGGAAACTAACCAAGGCTGGACTCCTGCTGCAGACAGGGACCAGAGCATGGGTCTTGGAATAAACCTGAAAACGCCGAGGGGCGGAGTATCAGCTTGAATTCAGCTGCTTCAGAAACACTGGTTACTAGTCAGGAAAAGC
>NW_005285365.1:0-489 GCF_000412655.1 Myotis brandtii
ATTAGCATATTACGCTTTTATTATTATAGATTCCTCTAGTAAGAAAATACTCCAAAGCCCCTTCTCTTATCACCATTGCATCAGGGAAAGTTTTCTGAGGGAGGGGACTTTGGGAGGGTAAAGGACATGGTGGGAAGGGAGCAAGAAGGGGCTGCTGGGCTAAAGAACTGCTGTGCAAAGGCCCAGGGGCAGGGGTGTCTGAGCAGGAAAAGTGACATCAACTCTTAAATAAGGCCTTTGAGTGGCAGATAGATGTGCAGGGGACCAGTTCAGGCACCCAAGCGGGAGCCAGCAATAGTGTCAGAGTCAAAGTGGCCAAATAGTCTGGGAGCATCCCAGCTGCAGTACCAGGAAGGCAGCCTTCTAGGCAGAGGGACTGACAGAGCAAAGGCCTGGAAGCGTGAACCTGTATGGCCTAGAAAAATGAGCCATTGTGGCTGGAGGGGCTAGAAGAGACCAGATTGGCAGGACCCAAGGCTGGAAGGAAGG
>NW_005285366.1:0-489 GCF_000412655.1 Myotis brandtii
CATCTCCACCTTTCAAGGACTTGAGCAAATTAATAAGCACCAAATAAGGAGCAAGTAGGACTTGAACCAAGTCAAAAAATCCAGCAAGACTGTAAGCAAATTCACAGCTAGAGACCACAGCAACTTGAAAGTAGAGATCCTATCTAATACCTACTCAATACCAAATCTCTCCCCATAGTTTTGAGCCATCAATACTGAATCTTAAGAGATTCTCCAAATGAGGGAAGAAAAATAATGCAAAAATGAAAGTGAAATCATTAAAAATTCACAAATAGTTAAAACTATGTGATAAAATAGAGTCCCACACACAAATATAATTGGATTAAAATTAGAATCTATAACTTCATACCCATTAAGATAGATACTAAAACCAGAAAATAACAAGTGTTGGTGAGGATGTGGAAAAATTAGAACCTTTGTGGGATGTAAAATGGTGCAGCCACTGTGGAACAGTATGGCAGTTCCTCAAAGAATTAAAAATAGAATTAC
>NW_005285367.1:0-489 GCF_000412655.1 Myotis brandtii
TTTTTTTTAAAAAAGAAAGAAAATGAGTCCATAAAGTAGGCTAAGAATGGGCAGGCAGAAAAGTAGAGAGGAAACCAGCATTCATCCAATGTGGCAGCATTGAGAGCAAGGGGAGGAAGAGTTGCAAGAAATTAGAAGTAGCGACAGTGTTCAAGAACATACTGAATTGTGCAGTAAGATAGAGTTTGGACAATGTCCACTGTACGAGGACAGGGTGGTCATTGTTGAGCATATCAGAGCTGGCTCAGAGGAGTGGCTGGGAGAGAGGGGAGTGTGGAAACTGGAATAGGTTGAAGAGAGATTGGAAAGTAAGAAAGTGGAGACAAAATACAGACTTCTCTTTCAATAAGTCTGGTTGTGAAAGAAAGTCTGGTGGGATAAACAAAGATGTGAGAATGAGAGAAGGTTTGGTTTGGTTTTGCCTAAAAAATGGTGAAAATTTTATACATACAAACGAACATAACATACATACATAGTTTAAAGAATAAA
>NW_005285368.1:0-489 GCF_000412655.1 Myotis brandtii
CTGAGATGACTTGAATTTAAGGAGACAAGAAGCTAGGGAATATTGTGTAGAAGTCAAACCACATAATGAGCTCTGTCTGAGATAGATCATTCTCCCTGATATCCTTCAAGAACAGACAACAGTAGAGTATTAAGAACTAAACTGTTATGGGGTTAGAGGACATAGGAGTATAGACTAGGAGAGTCTTCCTTAAAACTATAATATTAAGAAAAGGTTGATGGAATAGTCAATAGAGGAGGAAGCCAGATTAAATAAGTCTTTCATGTTAGTATTCCTTCAAATTAACTTCTTTTGTGTACCTTGATTCCACATCACTAAATGCTGTTAACATTGTCAAGGGAGTAATTTCTGAAATTTAATGAATAATTGAATCCTGTCCAGATGGTACTACAATGTTCATTGGGCTCTATAGAGGCAAAGCTAATGCCTACTAATGTTTAGGAGATAGTTAGTAAACTAATACTGTCTAATGAAATGAATTTACAAACT
>NW_005285369.1:0-489 GCF_000412655.1 Myotis brandtii
TATGAGATAATCCTGTATCTTAATAGTATCATCATTAATACTACTTCTAGGTAGCACTTATCCAGCACCCCCTTTGTACAAGGCACTTTACACTTCATCCTCACAACAACTCTCCGAGGTAGGTAACACTATCGGGCCCATTTTACAAGAGAGGCCTCTAAATTGAGATTCACGGAAGGCAAAAGATACAGATAGGAACATTTATATCCTGGTCTCCCTGAACTGTGATTAGATTGTGAGCTCCTTGAGGAGGAGTCATTCTCTTACTGTGTTTAAGCAGAGAAGACTCGGGCATTAATGTCATGATAGTGGGTACCAGCTAGATTGGGTAGTTGAGTGACCAGACCAAGAAGTGTCATCATGCTTCCAACAAGCCAAGAGAAAAATCATATTTGTAAGGACATTAGAGTATGAAAACACTTCCACAAAAATGATAAGCGTACTACAAAAAATGTGTTCAAGCTCACATCTACTAATTTCCCTGGGATT
>NW_005285370.1:0-489 GCF_000412655.1 Myotis brandtii
AATTGTGGTGATGATTTCTGTCTGATAATGTGAGTTAGACTAAGTAGATGATTAGGTAAAGCCTTTTCCAATTACGGTTCTGTAATGAATATATAAATAGTGAACTTAATCAGTGGAACCCATTACATTTTAATGGGGTGTTTTCTCTGCTTATAAAACAGTGAGCAAACTGATGTAACAAACAAACTCCAGAAGACATCCCCAAGATAGTGGTAAAGGAAACCCCAGCCTCCCTCTCCCTACAAAAATAAAAATGTAGACAGCTATCCAAGAAGGAAAACAGCTCTGGGAGAGCTCAGGAGTCTGCTTCAGAAATGTCCAGCACACAGCAGAACACAACACCTGAGAACAACCACGCAAAAATTGAAGGAAGAATTTCATTTCCCCTGCCCCGTGCCCCCAGGCCAGCCCTGCTCAGGGCCAAGAAGGAACTTCCGAAGCCTTTCAGGACCAGCTTCGGGCTTGGTTTCACCGCCTCGGGGACCAGCA
>NW_005285371.1:0-489 GCF_000412655.1 Myotis brandtii
CTCCAAATAGGCTTTGACACAAAGTCTCTTTAAACCTTGGGCCAAGTAGCGCGCAGTGGGACAGGCCCCCTGGCATCTGGGAAAGGGAGGGATCACAGAGTCTTATTAGGCCCTCAAATCAAACATAATGTTCTGAGCTTTTGCTCCTTGGTATTTACAAACACACAAACAGTGACATAAAGCGAACAACATCTAACAGTATAGTGAGACTAGGATATACCTCTAAATGTTCACTTATTTAAAATGTGTGGATTAGTGAGGTTTCATCAAGTCATTTGGTCTACCCAAACCTATGATGCTTAAATTCTTTAATAATGTCACCAAGTTGTCAACTACCCAATGCTTCAGATACTGTGCAGAGAAACTTATTGTCTCTCGGGGGCCCATTTTCTTCTACTTTGAAGAGTTATAGGTAAGAGAACAGACTGATGTTCCAGCACATACGGTTGGAACATCAGTCTGTTCCATGTTTCTATGTCTTTGGATCTA
>NW_005285372.1:0-489 GCF_000412655.1 Myotis brandtii
CCAGAGCCCCCCAACCCATTCTCCATGTGTTCCCCCACCATGAGACAGTAGTTCTGCCACGGGCCTCCAGGCCAGCTCTCCAGACACGTGGTCTGAGGCCCTCCTCTCCAGGGGCAGGAATACCCTCAAACCCCAGAACCCTCCCACTTTGAAGTGAGGCCACATGCTGGGACCCAGGGGGCAGGTCAACCACAAAGGACAGAAAACCAGGAGCGTGACTTCTCTTACACCCACTGCTGGGCATGGCAGCGGCCTGGACTAGGAAACAAAACACAGGCATCAGTTACCTTTTCATTTCAGAGAAGCAACAAACCATGTGTTAGCTCAGTATGCTTCAAATATTGCATACTTGACCTCAAATGTGATTCTTTGTTTCTCTGCAATGCAAATGCAGTTGGGTGCCCTGCATTTCATCTGGTAGCTACACATGCAGTGGAAAAACAAGCAGCCAGCCCAGCCTGTGTGGCTCAATGGTTGAACATTGACCTA
>NW_005285373.1:0-489 GCF_000412655.1 Myotis brandtii
GGGAAGCACTGCATTGGCAGGGTTTGCACCTTCTGCAGTGGAAAACAGATTACTGTCTTTTTTTATTGCTATGATCTCCATTGACTTTGGGACTTCTAAGCCTCTAAAAGAATGTCCTGAGGTTAGAGGTTTAGAATAGAGTAGAATGCAACATTAGTTTGCATAGCATTCTTCATAGAAGCTACATCCCCAAATGCTTCAGCTGGAAGCAGAGACCTACTGCAGAATGCATTACAGAAGGCAGCTTGATTGAGGCATCTATAAAGAAAGCAATTGAGGGGCCTGAGCCAAGGAGAAAGATGTGTTTGCTGAGACTTTCTTTCTTTGGTAACATGAACTAGTGATAGCCAGTAGCTCCTATGTGAGAATAGAGAGAGGGGGAAGTACTGGTGTCTGAGAGGAGGTCAGAGGGCTGAGATAAGAGGGAAGGAAATGGGACCCTGAGCCTCAGCTAAAGAGTATCCTAGCTGGGGGTTTATAGGTCTTCCC
>NW_005285374.1:0-489 GCF_000412655.1 Myotis brandtii
ACTGTACTAGTACATCTGAAAATAAAGGGTTTTTCCTTAAACCTTCCAGTACCATTGTGTATTTTCCAGTGGCCTGGTAATTTCTGTAACAAAGGGTCAATCATGGCTCATGGCATAGACTCTTTCACTGTTCTTACTAAGTTTAATGAGTTTTCTTTTATAAGTGTTCCTTTCTTGGTTTTGTTAGGACAATTCCCAGGAACTTTGAATGGTTGGCTTTGTAAATAACTTTCACCATGATGTGGTTTCACTGAGGAATGGGTCCATGAATCTCTTGACATTGGCATTCCACAAGTAGAATTCTTCTAAAAAGGGACAGATTTAGAGAATCAGTAAAAAACAAATTTCAGGGATGCCATTTAGAACATACTGTGTGATCTTCTCTGTTGGAAAATTTGATGGGTCTTTTTGATTAACCTACCTTACCACTTCCCTGAGTTTCCTCTTCATTCTCACAAGCTCTTAGTAATTCAATTTGCCTTCATGTCT
>NW_005285375.1:0-489 GCF_000412655.1 Myotis brandtii
AAAAAAAATGAAAGCATTAAGAGGATAAATGGTTGCTGTCCTTGGAATACTATGTCATCGGTGGGACTCCTGGCATCAAAAAGTGAGAAAATGCAGACAAAACACCAGGTGGTGTGCAAACACACTTGTCAAATTCACAGCCAGCAAAAGCTATTCCTGCAGCTTATCTGCCCCAAGTGGATTACATACAGCAGACACATGGAGAGTTTACAATTTTCATTGTTAAATTTGAAAAGAGGAGGAAAATAAAATGAAGAGAGGGAACTGGAATGTCAGAGCTGGAAAGTTGCTGAGAGATTTAGTTCGACTCCTCCTTTCACAGAGGAGGAGGCTGAAGCCCGAATAAATAACTTGACTCTCACCTCAAGTCCTTTTTTAAAAAAAGGAACTCAGCCCTGCCTGGGTACCTCAGCATCATCCCAATACACCAAGGTTTCAGGGTCAATCCTGGTCAGGGTACATACCAGAATCAACCAATGGATGCATAAA
>NW_005285376.1:0-489 GCF_000412655.1 Myotis brandtii
CTGTAAAAAATCAATAAAATATATTTTTTTAAGAAAGAGATGGTGCTGGCTGCCAGGCGGGACCCCACTGAAGAATACTAAGGAGGAAGGTGGGGTTCGGGAAGGGAGGACGGGCGGAGTCCAGGCGAGAGCTGATGGCTGCAGATGGACAGGTGATGGTGCAGATGAGAGACGTAGGAGCTGGAGGCACGTGGAAGGTGGAGGTGGAGGTGGAGGTGGAGGCCTCCGGGGTGGGTCGGACGTGGAGAGGTCAAGAAGGGGGATTCTCCAGGGCGGTACCTAGATCTCCAGTCTGAGGAACTAGAGGACAAGGTGCTGCTACTCATCGTGCCGGCAGCACGGGCGGTGGCAGGTGTGGTGGGGAAGGTTGAGTTTTGTTCAGGACCAGGCGTGGGGCTCCTGAGGCTCGGCAGTGGTTGGTGGCAGGTAAGGAGGTAGGTGTGCGGGTCTGGCTCTCGCTCAGAGGAGAGACCAGGGCCAGACATGAAC
>NW_005285377.1:0-489 GCF_000412655.1 Myotis brandtii
ACACAAAACCAGACACAAAGACTGTATATTGCATATAAGTACATTTACATGAAACTCTAGAAAAGACAAGTGGTTGTCAGGGAATTTGGGGAGAAGAGGTTGACCGCAAAAAGGCATAAAAAGGGCATGGTGGTTACATGAGTATACACATTTGTTAAAACTCATCAAATTGTACTCCTAAAATTGGTGAGTTTTAATGTATGTAAACTATATCTTAATAAAACTGATTATAAAAAAATAGTGCTGATTCATACTTTATTATATCTCAATGACAAAGAAAGAACTTTAAATCAAGAATTCTTAAGTTTTAAATTTGAGCACTTACCACATGATGCACAGATTAAGATATAGGAAAAGTTATCATAGGAAATATATAACTGGCATTACTTTAATCACTTACTAATTCATTTTAAAATTCAATTAAATAATACCTGAGATTTGCCAGAGCCAATCAAAATCTGTTACAGAAAGTAGCAAATTATAAAGTAC
>NW_005285378.1:0-489 GCF_000412655.1 Myotis brandtii
GGACCCCTTCCGATGTGACAGCTGCCTGCTGGACTGGGGCCCCGGGAAGGTGTAGGCCAGCGGGAGGCATGGGGACAGGGCCTGGTGGGAGCGTCCCGTCCACCTGCAGTGACCAGACAACTAGGACCCTTCTCCACGTTGGTCAGGAAGTGGGGGGACCTCAGGCAGCCAGCTGCGTGCTGGCGGGTGCATCACCCAGGTGGGTCCAAGGAACCCTCCAGTGGGAGCGAGGGTGGGCGACGGAGGGCTTGGCAGTGGCAGCGTCCGCCCCTCACCGCGGCCAGAAAGGGAGGTGGGGCTGCTGGGAGGCGCAGGGCTGCCCAGGAAGCCACTGCGGGGACCTGTAGTCAGAGGGCTCAGCAGAACCTGCCGCCTGAGGGTGGGGCGATGACAGCAACACCTCCCCTCCCCCCATTTGGGACAAAGCCTTCACCAGCTGCCCCAGAGATGACCAGTGGGACCCGACCAGCTCCTGGTCTTTTATTCCCG
>NW_005285379.1:0-489 GCF_000412655.1 Myotis brandtii
GGGCAGCGAGAGCTTTAAAAGCTCCGAATCACTCTCCCACCTCCAACCACCCACTGCTTCGGGTGTCACACAGTGAGCGGCAGGGTGCATTGATACAGGTGGTCAGCAAGGAATAAAGGGTGATTTTGGGGTTCTTCCCCAAACTTCACATGTTCCTAAGACAGGGGATTGCCATTAGTTAAAAATAATACTTTAGTTGGTGGTTTATTCATCTTAAATATATTCTTTTAAATAATATGCTGTGGGTGGTTTATTTATGTTACCGCTGCGAAGTTATTAAAATAATATTATTAAATTCTCTGAGGTAATGGCCATCACCTCTCTGAAAAATGACACCAAGCACCCAACCTTTCCCGACTATATTAGTTTCTTATTGCTGCTGTAACAAATGACCCTGGGCTTAGAGGCATAAAAGGATACAAATGGATTATTTTACAGTTCTGCATATTAGAAGGCCAACCGTGGCTTCACTGTGCTGAGATCCAGGTT
>NW_005285380.1:0-489 GCF_000412655.1 Myotis brandtii
CTTGTACTTGGTTCTTGCGCCAGCGTGTCCGCTAACTGAGGCGTGGCTGTCCCTGGCCTCGGCTGACCCGCGTCCGATCCGGGCTCCTCGCTTCCCACCTGTTAACTAACCTCGAAGCCTCGGTTTCCTCATCTGTCCAATGGAGATACGCCTCCGTGGCTGCTGCTGGACGTGGGCACCACGCAGCTGGCACAAGGGGATGGCAGGGGCCACTACCATGACCACCCTCTGGGCAGGAGCCAGTCTGGCACCCACCGCCCAGCTGTCCTCGGTCCTCGTAAAACACGGGACTGGCCCGGGAGCTGGGCTCGCTGACCACATTTCCGCAGGTGAGACAGGGGAGGCGCCCAAAGCTTGAACACACAGCTCCCAAGGGACCGACAGGAACTGTGTGTCCTAAGCGGCTCATTCTAGCCCTGAGCCAGGTCTGCAGGGGGCCGGCCTGGGGGTGCGGCCTGAGGCTGGGGACCAAGTGGTGCTAAGTGCCCC
>NW_005285381.1:0-489 GCF_000412655.1 Myotis brandtii
TAACTCTAGCAGGTTTTGCTGGTCAAAAACTGGGATAGGAGAGAGGCAGTGTTGAAAGGATATGGGCATTGAAAGACTATTTTTATTCAGACAGAGAATCAAATGTATACAAGATCGGTCTAATTCACCATGGAGTTTCTACAAAATTCTTTGATAATGCCAACTTGGAAACATAAATCCTGTCCTTTAGAAATGGGGTCCAGCACTTCTTGGGAATTCAGAAGAGTCTGATCTTTAATGATATATGTTGAACTTAGCAAAGTGAAGAAGTGAAGGACACATTCACCCTGATAGGGTTATTGCTTAAGGAAAGTGCAATGTTAACAGTAAACTCTCGGATTTATCAAATTCTTTCCCAGAATATGTTTGTTAACATTCCTTAAAGAAGCAGTTCCACTGCCAATATTTTTTCATTGCCAATTATTTAGCATAAATAAAACACATACTAATGTAATGGTATATTCACATTGCTTCACCAGATATAAGGGG
>NW_005285382.1:0-489 GCF_000412655.1 Myotis brandtii
TGAGAGAGAACCATTGATTAGCTGCCTCCTGCACATCCCCTACTGGGTGGGGATCAAGCCGGCAACACGGGTACGCCCCCCAACAGGAATCAAACACAGGACCTTTCGGTGCCTAGGCCGATGCTCTATGCACGGAGCCAAACCGGCTGGGGCCAGCTGGGGTGCTTTTCAATTCTGGGTTGAGACAGGAACACGTTGAAAGGTCGCCCCAGGTGAAAATGAAGAAGTAGCTTGGTCTCACTCCCTCGCTCAGGAAACCAGTGTAGCTGCCCCGGCCCTGCCCTTTCAGCTCCATCCCTTCCCTCCGCGAAGGCGAGACCCTGTCCCTCCACCAGCAGGACTTCCGAGCCCTCCCTCCGACCCACCCCGCGGCGACTTCTCTAAGGAGAGTGTCCATGGTCCCCTGGCCCACCGCCCATCCGTGTGTCAGCAGCGAGCGTGGCCCCGGAAGAGCGTGAGCCATGCGCGGGCAGCACGTCCTTCCAAACC
>NW_005285383.1:0-489 GCF_000412655.1 Myotis brandtii
GTTCCCTTCCCTGTAGGGAGTGGCCCTCATGCTTAGCCCTCTGTCCGTGCTGTGAACTTGTCTTGCTTTGGTGGGTTCGATGCTTGTTCCTCTGATTCCTGTCTTTCCCTGGGTAACATCAGTGTCAGCCCATATAACCCATCTAGGGTTGGCCTTCACAGTTGTTTAATTTCCTCAGCTCCCAAGTCCTTCAGCTCCACTTAAGCCAGATGAGCAAACCTATGGCCGAACTCTAAACGTTGTCATGACCCAGAATGACTTTACTTCTGAAAAATTAAAGCCTTTGACAGTATTCTGTCCATCCATCTCTGGCACTTCCTCAGTCCCTACAGTTGTCCTGTGATTGTATTGAGCTCTCCCCTTTCTCACAATCTCCCAGCCCTTTTTTGGTTTGTCTCTTCATGTTAGAAACTGTGCCCCATCATTTCACCAAAACTGTTTTGTCAGAGATCTATGACCTGCAGGTAATCATTTCCAAGGGTTAGTTCT
>NW_005285384.1:0-489 GCF_000412655.1 Myotis brandtii
CCAGCTCCTGCTCCAAACTTAATGGCAACACCCATGGCTGTTGCATCGTCTCTCTTCTCCCCTGAGTCGCATTATGCTCAGTGCTTCAGTGGGAAAACATTAGTACCAGGGGCCTCACATAAATATGTATCAAGCCCATTAGTCCCTGATTGAACGTGTGGAATTAACATGTTTCATTAAGTAAGGTATGCCTAAAAAGTTGTGAAATGTAAATTCTTCACATATACCTTGATATTTTAATTGTTCTCAGGTGGTTTTTGTTTGTTTGTTTTTATTTAAGGGACTTGTATTGGGCTTATATGCAATGGAAAGAACCTGTGCAAATGAAAGAGTCACTAACTGTGGTGTGGTATATGACCACACAGTCTTGAGGAAGTATCTAGTGTGTTGAATTGTGCAGCAATAAATCAATTGGCTAACTGTGTGGTAATTAGAACTACCATGGTTATGGTGAAAAAGAATGCCCTTCAGCAAAGATATTCTTCCCTC
>NW_005285385.1:0-489 GCF_000412655.1 Myotis brandtii
TCTCTCTCTCTCTCTCTCTCAAACTCTCTTTTTGCTATGAATAGGACCGCTATGAACATTGGTGAACAAGTATTTTTGTTTGTCCCTGTTTTCAATTCTTTTGTTTAAGTGAGATTTTATAGTTAGCAGAGTACCTTTACATCCATTCTCTTCTCACCAAGGAAAGGCATGCATTTTAACGGGATCTTAATACCACAAAGGGGAATTTTTAGGGCCTAACTCATTAGGGAGAATCAGTTCAGCTGGTTTAGTCTACTAGCCCTGCCCCTGCTCCAGTGTAAAATCTGAAGAGGAAGAAAGTTGGGGGCGTGCCTGGTATGAAGAAAGGCCCGTCCCATTTCCCCTAATGCTAACATCTGGCCTCCTATTGTGCAATGCGCTTCTCATTTTCAGAGAATTCCCTTCTTTGCTCACTGACCTGAGCAGCTTGCCCAGCATTTGTAGCGATGGACTTCCACTGTCGCTGTCAAACTCCTTTGGGCTGCGACT
>NW_005285386.1:0-489 GCF_000412655.1 Myotis brandtii
CCCATCTGTAGCCCTGTGTTTTTCCATGGACCCCAATCCTAAAAATTCCCTAAGCCTGCCTATAATTCCCCTGAAATTCCTGTTTCAGTATGTCTGTAGTTCTTCTGGAGGCTGTAGGGAAGCCTTTGTAACTTCCAGAAAGTCACCCACATTCCTTGGCTCCTGCTAGCAATAGCATCATTACCACTTCTGCTTGCATCATCTTGTATCTCCTTCCTTCTCTCTCCCTTCTGATGTCACATCTCTAACTTTCTGTGCTTCCAGCGTCACATGGCCTTTGACTGACTGTCCTGTCTCCCTCTTGTATGGTCCCTGTGACTACATTGGACATGCACAGATAATCCAGGACAATCTTCCTGTCTCAAGACACCTAACTGAATCACAGAGCCAAATAGGTTTCAGGGATTAAGATGTGGACATTTTTATTATTTTTACTCCTCATCTGGACATATGTTTAGAGAGAGGAAGAGAGAGAGAGAGAGAGAGAGA
>NW_005285387.1:0-489 GCF_000412655.1 Myotis brandtii
TAGAATATTTCAAACAAAGAGGCCCCAAACCATGTGAGAAATGTTGGGGGAATATCCTGTTACAATCTTTTATTGCTACAAGCAAGGAGAACAGCTAAAGCTAGAATAGATCTTGTCCTCAACAGTTTAATGGGCCGGCCACTCAACTATTAGGCCAATAGAAGGAAGGGTTTATTGAGTTGCTTTCCCAGATTCAGCTCTGTAGGAAAGCTGAGACTGTTATGCAGGAGCAGTGGTAGCCAACAAGCTACATATGGGTTCTGGAGTATGGAGACACTTTGCCTATTTTGTTTGAGGCAGTTACTAGGCTCCTTATTCAAGTTGATGTAACACCAGTAGTTATCATGTTGCCTTATAGATCTGTTCTGCACATTTGGGCCACATAGGCCCATTTTAGCCATCAGTATTACAATACAAGCTCTAGGGGCAACCCTTAAATATTTGGGTATCTTTCTATACTATATCCATCTTTTAATGTTGGAAGTTCAA
>NW_005285388.1:0-489 GCF_000412655.1 Myotis brandtii
AAAAAAATAAAGGCCCCATCTTCAAATACAGTCACATTCTGAGGTGCTGGGGGTTTGGACTTCAACATGTGAATTTTGGAGGGACCCATAACAGATATCAAACTACACCTTTAATATCATTATTTTAATGTTCATAATAATCCTATGACTAGTATTACTAGTAATTTCATTTGTTGAGTATCTGGTTTATGGTCACACAGTGGTAAGTGGCAGAGCCAGGATTCATCTATAGTCAGGTATGTTTATCTGGGCACATGGAACATGGCTGTCTTCCTGATGGGTATACTTAGCGGGTGACCAAGGGCCTGCTGCACCTTATACTCATGTGTAGAAGAACAGCACCATCAGGGAAAGGTCTCCAGAAAGGTGGAGAACTTGAGAACACAGGTGGGTTTCATAATTTCTTCAGATACAAATTTTGATCTTAGAATGGAGTGTCACAATAGGAAAGGCAAAGCAGGCTGTGTAGATGGGGATGAATAAGGGGAT
>NW_005285389.1:0-489 GCF_000412655.1 Myotis brandtii
CCTCTCCGGTCCTCAGCAGCTGGCAGGAGATGTTTATAGAAGGAGCTTTCCTTTCTCTTTCAGTAGCCGCCATCTCCCACACGAAAACCTTGTTAACTAGAAGGACTCCAGGCTGCTGATTTATATTTCCGTCATATGAAAAAGGGGAACATTACAAAGGGAGAAGGAAAGTGCCCATGTACCCAGGGACTGGTTCCCACGTCCTCTCTGATGATGAGTGTGTATATCTGTTTACGCTCTGGATGCTAAGGGATTCCTTCCAGATGTCAGTATTTGACTTATTATCTTTGGGTCACATGGATTCTTTATATCTCTTGTGGGTTCGCTGAAAGCAAGAGGAACAATTCTATGCTCCTGTCATTTAAATAAGAGATGCATTACTTTGAAATAATGAAGACACCGTTTCAACAGAAATGTTAGTTCCTTGGTAAAGATGGTTATCCAAGAGCCTGGCTGGTGTGGCTCAGCAGTTGAGCGTTGACCCAGGAA
>NW_005285390.1:0-489 GCF_000412655.1 Myotis brandtii
AAGCAGTGTGTGTGTTTTTTTATGAGCTTCACTTTGAGAAACAGTGATAAACGTTCATGAGTGTTAAGCTACATAAATATTAGAATATATTTATCTTCTGTAAGATAAAAATGATTTGAAATGTGGGACAGACAGGGGCTTTACTAAAACTTTAGCATTTTAAATTATGGAATGAGAGCTTTCAGCATATTTGTGATTATTTTGGATATAAAGCGTGGTACAATTTGAAGTGCCCAGAATACATTTACAGTTGTGTTTCAGTGACAGACCTGATCTTTTTGTTATCCTAGCATATCACCAAAGAAAAAAGAAATTGGAGAAATTGAAGCTAATCAGGATAATACGTGTTACTTTCTAGATAATAAAAGAAATGACAACAAATGAGTCTTTAGCACTTTTGTTTAAACGCTGAGTAAATTCTCTCTCATATTTATATATCATATTTAAGGGGAAAATTATTAACAGTTCATACTTTATATGGATTTTATG
>NW_005285391.1:0-489 GCF_000412655.1 Myotis brandtii
TCTCTAAAATCAATAAAAAATATATTTTTTTAAAAAAGGTGGTCCAATCACACATGGATTGAGACTGGACAATGCACGCAGGGCTTCCATTTTCCCCATTCCATCCCCAGCAACCAGGTAAGCATGTCACAACAGTAAATCAGAGCCCCACAACTTGCAAACTTCCTACCCTCTAGTGTCAGGCCTATTGCACTTTGCACACAGCCCCGTGGCCTCCACCGCCCTCTGTTGTAAGACTTCCAGCAGAACTGGCAGATGAACCTTCAGAGCTGACTCTGGTGCCCTACCCCTCAAAAGAGATAACCCAGATCTCAACCATTGTACATTGTACACCATGAAAGGAGAGAAGGTAACCACAGTTGAAGACATTTTCAGTTTAGGATCTGAATTTAGCTTACTACCACACTCAACTCAGTGTCTTGAGTAGATAACAGTAATTCTAAATTAAAATGCCAGGGGTAGCAGCTTTCTTGTAATCCTTAAAGTCCA
>NW_005285392.1:0-489 GCF_000412655.1 Myotis brandtii
ACTGGTGTGTGAAATAACACTGTAAACAGTCAACTTTTACATCATTTTGCCTCTCTAGAAGAGGGCTCTATAGCTGCTTTCCAGCTGTTCCTTTCCTGAATATATCAGTATCAGTGGCACACGTGAATTGGAGCAATCAGAGCTATTTTAATCCTCACCAGAGGACATATTTTTCATTGATTGTAGAGAAAGAGGAAGAAGAGAGAAACCTAGGTATGTTCCCTGACCAGAAACGGAACCCTGGACCCTTCGGTGCTCTAAGCAATTGAGCCACATCAGCCAGGGCAAAGCTGCCTTCACTTCCTCCAGTTGTCGTGTTATCTTTGTGCTCTGGAAATGGAAACAATAATCACCCTCAGACTTTCCTCAGCATTTTACTAAAACTAAAACTGAAAGCTAAATGGAATTTTGAAAAGCAGTTTTTCATCACTTTCTTCCCAAAGCCAGATTGATTAATCAAAGATAACCAATATATTTTCTTTTTTCCCC
>NW_005285393.1:0-489 GCF_000412655.1 Myotis brandtii
CCTGTGTCCGGCCTCCGTGTTCGGCTGAGATGGGGGCGGGGAGGAGCTTGGGCTGGGAGTTAGGAGCCTGGCCTCCTCCCTGGGGAGACACCCAGGTGACGTTCACACATATTTTGTGTGGCAGCTGTAGGGCCACGCTGGGAGGAGGGGCAGGCATGGCACATCATTGGTCTGGGGATTTGCAGCTGACTCTCAGAACAGCTAACGAGGCAAGCTGCCCAGAGGGGGTGTGTGAACTTCCCAAGGACACACAGCAAGCTGGAAGCTCCTGCCTGCCCCAGGCTGGTCCCAGCAGGGGCGAGTGGAAGGGGTCCCAGGGAGAGGAGCCCCTTTGGTTTCAGCTTCAGGGGAGCCAGAGTGGTCATCCCGGAGTCACTGGGTGCTAAGGCCATCATGCCTCCCAGTCCATACTCCCCCGTCCCCAGGGCTCCCTGTGCAAGGATCGCAAAGCCCTTTAGACAGTGGTTCTCAACCTTCTGGCCCTTTAAA
>NW_005285394.1:0-489 GCF_000412655.1 Myotis brandtii
ATATATATTATTGATTTCAGAGAGGAAAGGAGAGAGAAATTGATAGATAGAAACATCAAAACATCAATGATGAGAGACACTGGGGATTGAGCCAGCAACTCGGGCATGTGTCCTGGCCGGGAATTGAACCATGACCTTCTGGCTCACTAGAAAACCAGTGAAAATGCATTGGTAGATCCTAGTACTTTGGATATGTCCAGAATTTTAGATCCTTGATACCACTGAAGATTCTCACAATTCTACTCTCTACCCTGTGCAATGAATGTAAATTACTAAGCTATACATACAGTTCTGTGTATATGTTCCAAAAAATGAGAGGAAAGAATGGTATAGTAAACCTACATGATTTTATTGACATTCTGGCAAATTACCAAGGAGTTGATTCAAAATTCTATTTCAGAATAATAAATAATCCCAACTACATAGTTTTCCTTCATATGTACAAGGGCTAAAATACATATTTTATTTTGTTTTAAGTATTAGCGACTA
>NW_005285395.1:0-489 GCF_000412655.1 Myotis brandtii
TTGCCAACTGTGACGAAGGGACTGATCCAGACTGGGAAAAATGGGGAAATGTCCTGGGACGTAGAAAGGGGCGGGCAGGAGAGTGGCCCTAATGGGGGTGGGGTGGGGCTACCTGTCTGTGTAACTCATTGGAAGACCCGATGGACAGAATGTTTGCTCGTGACTTCGTGGAACTTCGGCCATTGATTGTCGGGGAGGCCACAGAGCTCTTGTGAACAGATGTGGGAGCCTTTGCAGTTTTGGGTTTTGAGTGCCCTGGTGACTCTTCAGCATTCTGATCCTTCTGGTAAATCCTCACCAATAGAAAGCTAGTCTGTAAGTGGCCTGGGGTCATGATGTGCAGAAGCTTCTGTCCAGGGTCTGCCATTAGGGGCCGTCTTCCCGTGGAGAAAGGCATCGTGGAGGGTGTGCATTCTTGCTTCTTGTCCCTACAGGCGGCCCTGTAGTCCCTGTTGGTGAGCAGTGAGGTCACTGCTGTGGGCTGCTTTC
>NW_005285396.1:0-489 GCF_000412655.1 Myotis brandtii
TTTTATTTAAGAAAAAAACTAGGGCTTATAAATCTTGATGACATAACCACTGTTGATATTTTAAACACAGTTCAATATGGATGGCGCATACAGATAAGAATCAAGGGTGTGCAAAACAGAGAAAAAGAAGAGAGAAACTGACTCACAAAAGGGGATAGAGAAATATAGACACAGAGAGAGATAGAAAGATTAGGAGAACAGATTAGGATTCAGTAAAATTAACTAATAACAAGGAATCACAGTGAAGCACAGAAAGATCAAGATTAGGGGAAAGAATTCTGAGCAGCCTAGTGGAGAGGTGGGGCTGGGACCTGTGTTACGGGGCTAGTCAAGCTGTCATTCATTGGAGTGGGTGAATCACAGAATCATTGTCTCTATCTTTTTGAAATGCTAATTAACCAAAAGTCTAATATTAACAGCACAAGATGATTCGAATGGAAAGCTTAAGGCAAAATTACAAAAAAAGAAAATTTACTTTCAGCCTCTTCT
>NW_005285397.1:0-489 GCF_000412655.1 Myotis brandtii
GCTTGACTGTGGTAATCACTTCACAATGTATACGTATATCAAAACATGCTGTACACCCCAAATCTGTACAATTTTTATCTGTCAGGTGTACCTGAATAAAGTAGGGGGAAGGAAGTATACATAAAGCAAATGTGACAAAACACTATAAGGATGTTTATGTGCTCGGTAACCATATTTATGTTTCATTTTTCTGCTTATTTAACATTTTCAAAATAAAAAGAAGCAAAAGTAATTTCCTCTTCTTTCCATTAAGTTTTAAGGTAAATTAATTGATATGAGCCGAGTACAGGCAGAGCCCTACTGTATGTGACATTTACTTACTTTAAACATTTTTAGACAATAAATAAGTTAACCTCTCAGAGTATGTACTATGTAAACATAACTTTATTTACTAAGAAACAAGTCTAAGTATTAAGTTAAAAAGTAGAAAAAGTCCTTCCCCATTTTATACATAAAACAGTTCTTTTTTTTAGAGAGAGAGTGGAAGAG
>NW_005285398.1:0-489 GCF_000412655.1 Myotis brandtii
AGAGGAAGGGAGAGGGAAAGGGAGAGAAACATCAACGTGAGATCGGTTGCCTTCTGCACGTCCCCTACTGGAGGTCGAGCCTGCAAGCTGTATGTGCCCTTGACCTGAATCAAACTCAAGACCCTTCAGTCCTCAGGCTGGTGCGCTATCCATTGAGCCAAACCATCCAGGGCCAGTTTCCCCCTCTTAAGTGTAGTTTTACTTCTGAGCTAACAAATCATTCATTGTTTTTATCATCCCATACAACTTATTCCAAAACTTAAAACATACAAGAAAACAGGATGCTTTAGAAGAATCCTGAAGATTCAAGTCCCTTTATCTTCAATCCATATAGGTAGGTTACTCCAAAGCTATAACTTTTTAAAATTTTTAAATCCTTCATCTTGAATTTAGTATTAGGTTAAATATTCTCTCTCTCCAAAGCCATTCTCCCACTCCACAAAATGATACAAATGAAAACATCCATAGCAGATGCCATCTAGAAGGATA
>NW_005285399.1:0-489 GCF_000412655.1 Myotis brandtii
GTGAGTCCAGTCCGTCATCGTTACTAGCATTTTGCTCCACGCATTTCATGATTTATACTCATCCCTGTCTTTATCCAGGCTGAAAAGGCTCGGAAATTGGGGGCTGTCATTTATGGCGTGGGTGTGAATGACTATAGACGACAGCAGGTAACCTGAGACCCCTGAACCCATGTGGGGAATGTTTCAAAGGCGGCTTTCCAAGGGTCGCCCAGGGCTGGTCCTTGACCTCAGGGCGAGTGCTTGGAGGACAGATTGGCACTGCAGAAACGGGGAACAGTGTCATGTAAAACCCACACCAGAGGTGGGGGCCGGAGTGTTTTCCCCCCTGAGGCTGGGCTGCTGGGGGCACCTGGCTCTGGCTCTGGGAGTCTAACTTGGCCTGAGTCCAGATTCTGTCTCCTGGGAGGGGGACCTGCTGTGTCCTCAACTCCTGGCTGTGGCTCATGCCGTCACCTCTGGCTTGTAGCTGAATCAAATTGCAGACAGCAA
>NW_005285400.1:0-489 GCF_000412655.1 Myotis brandtii
CAGCAACCCTGGCATGTGTCCTGTCCAGGAATCAAACCTGCAACCTTTCAGAGCTCAGACTACGTTCAACCAACTAAACCACACTGGCCAGGGAAAGTCTTGTTTCTCACAAAAGATATAATTCTATAATAATTTAGAATTTCAGCTCCCTAAATGCAGGGATTGTGGAATTGCCTTTGTTGAGTTCTCCATGATGAACAATGTGCAGAAATTCCTCACAAATTGATGATAAGCAAAAGAGAGAACAAGAAAGAAAACTGAATTTTAACTGTACTCAAGAAATGCTGATTCCTGTCTGCCCAGGAGCTAAGAGAGATGGCAGATGAGCACTGGCCTCAAAATCAGAGAATTCTTGAGTAAAATCTAAGTGTCGCCACTAACTTGGATGAGACACATCAACTTTCTGAGCCTCCATTTCCTCACCTTTGAAATGGGGACAGCCATATCTCTGTGCTAGGCAGGAATTTCATCTATATGTAATTATCTCTC
>NW_005285401.1:0-489 GCF_000412655.1 Myotis brandtii
GCTCCCCCACAACAGGAGCATCAGGTATCCTTTGTGCACTGTGCCAGGGAAGAGGAGAAGGGAGCACGCTCTTTTTTGTATATGTGCTTGCTTCACGGCCTTGTGATTGGTTATCTGCACACTGTCTGTCTTATCGATTTCCACACAGTTTAAAGTTCATGCCTCTCATGCACCCTTCCTTTCCACCCCAGTTGGGGTGTCTTACTAACTCCGCCCAGCTGGGTTCCTGATTTCACTTCCTCTTCCCATGGTCTGCCCCTACCTACATAACTTTTTTCTGTCTCACATGCATTGTCCTCACTGGGCTCCCAGACACCACTCTCTCTTGGATTGGCTTTCTCACTGGTCTTGCCTCCCTCCCTCTGGCTCCCACTGTTCCTCACTTTCATCTTGTCACAGTGTTCTTGTCCTCTTCCATTCCTTGTCCTCACTTGTCCCCTTATCTTTCTATACTATCTGCACCAAGCATGTCAAACTCAAAGGCTAACA
>NW_005285402.1:0-489 GCF_000412655.1 Myotis brandtii
ATTTGGAAAGTTTGGAGATTGGGATATCCATCTTCAGCATTTTGAAATGTGTTTTAGGATATAATGCTCAGTTTAACTCCCCATCACTTTGTGTACATATTATTGAATTACCGTACTAATTGATGTCCTTACTCTCTCTTTGGCCCATTGTCTCTGGGGTAAAGATAATTCTCTAAAACCAGTAGCATAAAGACCTCAAGGATGTTTGCCCCTCTGGCTCCATAATTTACCCCAGTCATACATGAAGCTCCTCAAATTGAGCTGTATTGTATCTGGGGTCTCTTCATAGGTTGTCATTGTCCTGCTGAACTGTATGCTGGGCAGGGGGAACAGAAACAATGTATCTCCCCATCATACAGTGTCTTGCAAATGTACGTATTTATTTGCCCATCCTATAAATATTTATAAATTAAACAAATACCTTTTTAAATTGTGTGAGAGAATAAGTACTTTTTCTCCTCTTTAGTCATCTTGGTAATTCGCATAGTT
>NW_005285403.1:0-489 GCF_000412655.1 Myotis brandtii
ACCTCCCACAGCCGGCCCCGATCGTGCACAAATTCGTGCACCAGGCCTCTAGTTTTTAAATAACCACATGAGACCATAACAATTAAACTTACCTTACCTATCACTTAGGATGTTTTCAGCTGCAAATATGAGAAAAGACAACTAAAATGTGCTTAAGCAATTCGGGTATGTCTTTCACTTAACAAAACCTCTTGAGGTAGGTGGCTCTGGGCGGAGCTCAGTGGCTCAGTGATGTTATCCCAGAGCCAGGCTCTTTCCTTCTTTTTGCTCGGCCACCCATGGTCGTTGGTGATCATCCCCTAGTGCCTGCAAAATGGCTGCGACAGCTGCAAACAACACATCATCATACAAGGATGGCCAAAGCAGGAACGCTGGGGCAGGAGAGGTGACAAGTACATACCCTCCTATGCCTCTCTCTTTTTTCAGAGGGGATGACTATCTCTCCCAGAAGCCTCCAGCTGGCTTCCCATTACCTCTCATGGACCAGAA
>NW_005285404.1:0-489 GCF_000412655.1 Myotis brandtii
TTTAAGGTTTGTGCTATCTGGTTATCAAGCCTTCAGAGACATAATGAGATGCCAGAAGCTTCTGGGAAAGAAAAAAATCTAAACTAGCAAATCTCCTATCCAAAAATTTAATACATGTTCATTTTTAAAGTTATATAATCACATTACAAAAATGTAGAAAGTAGAAAAAAGAATCAAAAGCACTCATACTCTCATCACCCTAATAGCCCATTACTATTATTTTAATGTATTTTCTTCTGGTACAATTTTTAGCACATTTTGAAGAGTTGCAATCATACAGAGCATATAAATTTGCATTCAGCTGTTAAAAGTTAACCCACCATAAGATTTCTTCCATGTTTCTCCCTATTTTTCATAACTATCATTTTTACCAGCTACAGAATATATCAAATGAGTGTACTATAATTTACAAAACTATTTTTATTAGATATTTGGCATTTTTTCAGGGACCTCTCTCACCTTCTTCCCCCCCCCCCTGTTATGAGTAAT
>NW_005285405.1:0-489 GCF_000412655.1 Myotis brandtii
GTGCCAGGGGTTGCCCACCCCTGTTGTAAATGATATCTCTGCAAGCAGATTGTATCAGGGGAGGAGTGGAAGTGTCCTCTTCTGGGAGCCCTGAGTGCAAGAAACAATACTGGGGACACTTCTCACTTCAGTCCATAGAGGCTCTTATGGTAACGACTCAGAGGGAGCAGGAGGGGAAACATCTCCAAGTGTCTCCTCGTGGCCAAAGCCTCCCTCCTCTCCAGAGGGCAAGGGGCTCACTGACAGGACCTGTGGGTCAGGATGCAGTGGTCCCAGGGCTGCCAGTGTGATATGAAAGGTCTGCCAAGCTGCCCTGGTGCCTGGGTTTTCCCATTTTCCATACGTAACAGGAGACAGGAAACTGGTATCCCTTATTGCTCCTGAGCGTTTGCAGATGAGGTTGATATTAGATTTGGGCCAAGATAGCTGGACTGCTGAGCAATACAGACCCAGGATGACTCGAGGTTGCAGCTTCCTCTATCGTCCTTT
>NW_005285406.1:0-490 GCF_000412655.1 Myotis brandtii
TTTTTAAAAAAATATTGGTATATTCATCAATGTTTTAAGAAATTTACCAACTCAGTGATACATTATCTTTGTTGTAGCAGCTATACCATGTGTTCCTTGGCTCACATGCATCAGAATCATCCTGGATGCTTATTTTAAATACAGATTCCAGGGTCCCAGACCAGACCTGTGGGTTTAAAACCTCGGAGGGCAAGATTCTGCCTTTCAACAAGCTTCCAAGGTGAACCTCATGCACGCTGTAGAGTAATACTCCCAGGCCATATCATGCAGGAGAATATTCATGGTCCTTCCTATGAACAAAGATTTAGAAGAACAGGCAAGCAAGGTGTAGAGATTCCTGCACAGAAATAGAACAATATCATGTCTATATTCCCAGGGTATGTGATTGAAGGCAAACATGGAAACCATGTTGTTATGGGAAGCAGATTCATCCAAGTAGACAGAAATAATAGAAATGAGGAATCTCACTAAAAGAATGGAAGTGAGGATG
>NW_005285407.1:0-490 GCF_000412655.1 Myotis brandtii
CCCCCCCCCCCAGTGCATAAATGTTGTGCACCAAGCCTTTAGTTTAAGTATAAAATTTAAGTAAAATCCTTGTTGTAAAACCATTAATTATTCATCATTAGGCCTCTTTTTTGTACATGTGAATAGTACACCAAATGTATGTGTATATAATTCTAAAGCTAGCAGGCTGTAGATTACTGTCTTCTCTGTAAACACTACACTAGAATGCACCTATTATGTTTGAATCTCTATGTAAAATACTGTCACTTTTGCTGAGAAATATTTTGTTTTCATCCAAAGCTTCCTCAACAGCATTTTTTATATTATTTATATTTTCCCTCTCATGTTGTCCATGGGAACAGTGATGACATATTATGACAGAGCTTATATTTATCATTAGCTTAGTGACCTCTGCTGGGAAGCTTAAGATAATGGTCCCTAAATTCAAAGTTGGGGTTTCAGCAACATAGATGTTTGGGCCTCAAATATGACTTGCTCATAATCCGGGACA
>NW_005285408.1:0-490 GCF_000412655.1 Myotis brandtii
AATTTTCCACGCTTTTGCATAAATCTGCACATGGAGCTCATTCTTCCGCCTAGTGAGACAAGACCCAGGAGGCGTGGAACACCGAGGCTCATGGTTCCGGTTATCACTAGTTGTGTTAAATGACCAAGTCCTGGCCAATGAGTAGTGACTGGAAGAGGAAGGTCAGAATCCCACTCTGACCCTCCTCTTCCCCTTCCCATCCTCTGAATCACTGGTGTGGGGCTGGGCCAGCTTTCTTGAAGCACATGGAAGACATCCTAATGGAGGACCCCGTGGTGCAGGCCACCCATTTCCTGGACTGCTTACTATCTCAGATTTTTTTGAGAGAGAACAACCCATCTCACAACCTTTTTAAGTTGTTATTTCAACTTCCCTTATAGCAGCCAAACCAACACCCTCACCAGAACTGGCCTTCGCACTAGGAGCACTGGTCCCCTCCTGGGGCCCCTCCCGGGTAGTGATGAATAAAAGCATATACTGTACACAGTCA
>NW_005285409.1:0-490 GCF_000412655.1 Myotis brandtii
GAACAAAGAACTTGAGACAGATTTTGCAGGAAATTCTATGTTAAACAAAGCAATTTGGGGAACCAGGGAAGTCTTTTAAGTGAAGCAGCCATGTGATCAGACCTATGTTTTGGCAAGTGACTCTGTTGGGGGATAGGGGGAGGAGCTATAAGAAGAAAGAGCCACAGAGAATAAGTGAAGTTGGCGCTGGAACAGCCCAAAGCAAAAGATGATGAGGAATGTGGAGGAACATCTCAGTTAGATTGAACAGGACTTGGTCATTGGTTGATGTGATAATAAACAAATAAACAAGCAAACAAATAAAAAAGAGTACAGTAAAAAAACCCCAATGACCTAAATAAGGATCAAAGTGCCTGAATAGAGTTGTAAGAAAAAGAGAAAGTGTCCAAGGAAGTGATGTCCCTATAAATAATGATAATATTAATTTGGATAGTCAAACCAGGAATTTCTGGATCTGTGAGTGGATAAAGCAGCGGTTCTCAACCTGTGG
>NW_005285410.1:0-490 GCF_000412655.1 Myotis brandtii
AAAAAAAGCATGTAGACACAGACCTTACAACCTTCACAAAATTTAATTCAAAATGGATAATAGATCTGAATGTAAAATGCAAATTTATGAATCTTCTAGAAGATAACATAAGAGAAAACCTAGACAACCTTGAGTTTAGCAATGACTTTTAAGATATCACACCAAAGTCATGATCCATGAAAGAAAGATTAATAAGCTGAACTTTTTTACAACCAAAATATTCTGCTTTGCAAAGGACACTGGCAAGAATGAGAAGGGAAGTCACGGACTGGTAGAAAATATTTGCAAAGACATATCTGATAAAGAACTGTTAACCAAAATATACAAAGAACTCCTAAAACTCATCAATAAGAAAAAAAACAACTGATTAAAATGTGGTCAATGACCTTTAGAGACACCTCACTAAAGAAGATGGACAGATAGTAAATAAGCATATGTCATCAGGGAAATACAATCCTAATATATATAAAGAGCTAGGTGCTGTCACGAC
>NW_005285411.1:0-490 GCF_000412655.1 Myotis brandtii
ATGTTAAAAAAAACTCTTCCTTAGTGATTCAGAAAACATTGAAGCAGCACACATTTCGTTTTACTCCTTGAAAGTAGATTGGCCATTAGCACCATCCTTGAGTTCCTTGTCAGATAGTACTGTGCATGTGTTACCCTGTTCTCAAGATGACTCCAGAACCAAGAATCTTCAGTCTGTGGAACTCAAGTAACTGAAGTGTGGTCACAGGAGCCCTTTATGAAGCAAGAGTCCCTTCAATAAGAAAGATCTGGTGACTAGACCAAATATGGATCAATGTAGAACTGACCAATCAAATGCTGCCAGATTGAAATTCCTTTGTGCTTTCTCTTTCCCCTCCATACTACACAATAATTGGCCAAGTTTCAAAATCCTCTAATCAAAACTTGCCCGACCAGCACTACCACATGTCAACCTGTTCTCCCTAACCCTTAAAACTTGTTCAGACCCCATATCTGGAGACAGATTTGAGCAGGGTCTCCTGTCTTCTGCA
>NW_005285412.1:0-490 GCF_000412655.1 Myotis brandtii
GAGAATGAAAAAGAAAACAAAACTGAACTTGTTGCAAGGAGATCTGAATTTGCCATGAGATGCTCCTTATGGGGTTATATTTAAAACAAAGAATTTCAGGATAAATAAATTAAAATAAATGTCAGGATCTGGACTAAGGTCCTGCTGTGTAAAATTGTTTTGTAGGCGCCAATGGTCCACACCATGTCCCTGTAGAGTTTCCTCCAAAGCACTATATTTCCATTGTCGTTATTCTTTGGAAGGTCAGTCCAGTAATAGAAAATAAAGATAGGGAGACAAGGATTGGAAAATGGAAGTGCTCCACCAGATCCCCTGGAAAATCTTTGACGATTTTTGTGACATCTCTGCCCCCACTTGCGCTTGCTCTAAATGACCCCCATTTGTGACTCTCTTTGTATGGCTGTCCTTGGTTACTGGAACTGGAAGGTCATGCACACGTATGTGCCTCTGGAGCATCCATGAACCAATGACTAATGTCAGAGTATAATAG
>NW_005285413.1:0-490 GCF_000412655.1 Myotis brandtii
ATGCTAGTGAAGTATAATAGCAGTAACAATAATGAGAAATGGGCAGATTTGGGCTTGGGGAAGGTAGCTAGTGAAGTAAGTTTTGGAGAGAAAAGCAGAAATTAAATATTGGAAAATTTGAGTTTTGAAATATCTATTAGATATCCCAGTGGAAATGTAGAGCAGACATTTGGAAATACAAGCCATGTACTGGAAAGGAGGTCTGGGCTGAAGCTGTAATTATGGAAGTTGTCAACTTTTAAGTGGTACTTATAGCCACGAAACCAGAACAGACTAAACAAAATTATGAGGGGAGAGAGAGACAAGATACTCAAGAATTGAGATGCCCCCTTGTTAAGAGATGAAAGAGAAGTGAAAACAAGTGACCAGTGAGGTAGAAGAAAAATCAAGAGAGCATGCGCACTGCTGAGAGGCAAGTGAAGAATGCTGACTCAGCAGGACAATGCCAGGGCCCTGCTGATAGGTCGCTCAGGGCTGAGAAATGCCCAAG
>NW_005285414.1:0-490 GCF_000412655.1 Myotis brandtii
TGAGGCAGAGTCAGGCTACGGGCTCCAGCAGCAGCTCGGACGGGAAGCCAGCACTGGAGCAGGAGCTGAGCTGGACTGGAAGGTGGGAGGGCCCCCCAGAGGGAGCGCACACACTAGCAAGGGTTCATCCGCGGGCACTGGCCTTCGAGGGCAAACACCATTTTCTCCAGAGAGATGGTGCCTCGCCCCAGGCTCTCCAGGCCCTGCCAGGGGCACCCTGACTCCTGTTCCTCCGAGTCCTCCCTCCAGAAAAGGCCTGGACCTGCTCTCATCAAAGACAGAGGGCCATCTTGACCTCAGGACCTCGGCTCTCAGGCCTGGAACCCTCTGATACTGTCCCCCACCTTCTGCCTCACCCCCACTTCCAGCCCCCACCTTGTTGGGAGTACTCATTTTGGGGGGCACTCTAGCTCAGAGATTTGAAGTCAGATCAGCCTAGGCCAGTGGTCGGCAAACTATGGCTACGAGCCACATGCGGCTCTTTGGCCCC
>NW_005285415.1:0-490 GCF_000412655.1 Myotis brandtii
AAAAAACTTAAAGGAACCCTAAAGTGGCCCCATACTTCTTTTAATAATCAATCAATAATCAAACATCCCAATTTGTAGCACCAGACTTCGATTAGGTGATTCTTGCCTTTTAAGCAAAACTTACCAGTCTTTTCCTTCAGTTATAATGACCACCACTTTGGGGGATAAACAGAATTCCTAAGTTTGGTGACTGAGGTGGAAATTCTGTGATTTGTGGACTGCAGAAAAAAACTGGCTTTGAGATCAAATGATATGAGCTCAAAAGCCAGCTCTACCATTAACTAGCTCTGAAATCACAGGCAAATTGTTTACCTTCTGAGTTTCAGTTTCCTCACCTATAAAATAAGGACAATAGTCTTTCTCATAGGGTTGTTATGAAGAGTTAAGTAAGGGAAGGCTGCCGGGGTTCTTGTACCAGCATCTAGAAGGGTTCAGCAATCTGGAAAAAGGCTGTGTATGTGTAACTTAAAGAGTCCAGAGACGAAGCATA
>NW_005285416.1:0-490 GCF_000412655.1 Myotis brandtii
TGGTAGCCCATCAGGTCACACAGCTCACCAATGTGTGATCCCATGGACATCTGGTGATGGGCCCCTGGTCACAGGCTCCATCAGGAGGTGAGGGTGGTAGATAGTCAATCATCAGCTAAAATCTCACAAGACTCAGAAACTTCTCCCTCAGCCCCAAAGTCACTAACTGGCCACCACGTCTAGCACTTCTCCATTTACAGCTTTCCAACACACCACCTCCACCTTCCCACCCCAAGAACACTGAGCTCAGGCCTCGTCTCCTTACCATTGTGCTGTCCACTGAATCCCTACTGGCTGGGTCTGAGTGATTATAAGGGAAGGGCCACATTCTGGTCATTTCTTGGTCTCCAGCTCTGGGCCTCAGCCATAGTAGGTGCTTGGTAAGTGCTTAATGATTACTAATCATTAAGAATCATTGCTAGCCTGACTGGTGTGGTCCAGTGGTTGAGCACAGACCTATGAACCAGGAGGTAACGGTTTGATTCCTGGT
>NW_005285417.1:0-490 GCF_000412655.1 Myotis brandtii
GTATGAAGATGAGAATGTATAAACAGAGATACCAGCATACAAAGAACTAGTGTTTTGTAGAGAAAATGTAGAAGGATTATGATCTCTGTCATGCAGTAGCTTGTACAGTAGCCCCACTCCCCCATTCCTGGTTTCTGTCTCCATGGTTTCAATCACAAATGGAAATTTTAAATGGAAAATTGCAGAAATAAACAATTCACATTTTAAATTGCACACCATTCTGAGGAGTATGATGAAGTTTCACACCGTCCCACACCATCCCTTCTGGGAGTGAATCATCCCTTTGTCCAGTGTATCCATGCTATAGATGCTACCTATCCCTTAGCCACTTGGTTATCAGATCAATTGCCATAATATCACACTACTTGTGCTCAAGTAAGCCTTATTTCACTTAATAATGGGCCAAAGAATAAGAGTAGCAATGCTGGCAATTCAGATATGCTAAACAGAAGCCCTATAAATGCTTTCTTTAAGTGAAACAGTATGTATG
>NW_005285418.1:0-490 GCF_000412655.1 Myotis brandtii
TTCTTCAAGGAGTCAGAAAGTGTTTCTCTGACTCTTAAGGCATCATAACTCCGTAAGGAGAAAGGCAAGGGTGAGTTTGGGGGTGTGCTGTTCACCAATGACTTAAAGGGAAGGCCATGCAAGGGATCTAACTGACCGACAAGCGAGCAGTGACCCACTGCGGGGTGTGGTGGGATGCTTCGTAGCACACAGACATTAGGAACACAGGAGCCCTGGCAGAAACAGGAGCACCGTACCTGCAGACAGAGGACCCGGTGTTTATCAAACTCCGGAATGTAGTCAACGGTTGATTTTTCACGCTGTGAGAAACTTGACTGAATCCTGTCTGCTTCCCAGATACAGGACCTTTGGCAAGTTCTTCAGCTTTCTGTGCCTCTTTCTCTCCCTGTGTGGGATGAGAGCGCCTAAGTTCAGGGTGGCAGTACAGACTGAACACGACATATGTATCGGGTGTGCCTGCAGCTCTGGTCCTGGCCGGTGGAGAGAGGGG
>NW_005285419.1:0-490 GCF_000412655.1 Myotis brandtii
CCACTGGGCCTCACCACTGCCCCTTTCCCTGTAGGGTTCTGCTTAGATGACATTTGGAAGGTAGGAGAGAGGGAGACACCATCGATAGCCTCTGGAGGCCACTGCAGGTAACACCTGGGCAGAAGACAAGGTGTTGAGAATCGCCTGCTTTAGGAACCAGCTAAGACTGGAAGCTGCACAGATGACTGAGATTTAGCAAGGTTTCCAGGGAGCTTATCTATGTAACCGACCTCTTTGTGCCCTACGCCTACAGCTTTGTGTCCCAAGCCTGCCAGTAACTGTGTAAGTCTGCCAGTAACTGTGTAAGTCTGCCAGCATCTGTGCAAACCACTAATTCTCTATATTAAAACCCTTACTCTTAGGAATACCTGGAATGGCTTTTGTTTTTCTTGCCAATTCCTGATACTCCAACAAATGCTTCCCAAAATAACTTTCTAGAAGCTATGATGTTAATGATATCATAAAAAATTTGGATCTGTTATATAATTCT
>NW_005285420.1:0-490 GCF_000412655.1 Myotis brandtii
GATGAGAAGCTTGTGGAAACGATTTAAAAACTTCTCCCCTAATTAAAATAAGTGCCGCTCATTAAACTTTACATGATTCTTCTTCCTTTGCCCAACCATGCACATAAATGTCGTGACCATAAGCTACGGGAAAGAGGAGTTAAAGGGCCCGTAATGCCGACTCATCCTGCGTACGTGCAGCCTTTAATTTTAAGACGTAAGGTCACCTTCTCCGTGTTCATGAATCTACCGCAGGCCAGGGCCGCTCTCACGGACCCGCCATTCCTCTGAAGAGCCAGCTCATAATTAATGAAAGCTCCGTCATTAATAGAAGTGTGCAGGCTGTTAGCTTGCGTTCCGGCTCCTCGACAACACTTGTTCGAATTAATTTCCCCAGGTCTTTATCAACAATAAAGAAGCAACGTGATCACATTTAAATACTCCTTGGGACATTGAAATAATGGAGTTTTTAGAAATGAATCTTGAAGCACAAGCAATAATTAGATGCCCC
>NW_005285421.1:0-490 GCF_000412655.1 Myotis brandtii
CTGTATCCACTGAGCCAAACCAGCTGGGGCGGGGGTGGTATTGTTACTGTGGATGATGGTAACATCCAAGTTTCCTGATGTGCCGGGCACTGTACGAAGCTCCTCCAAATGCCACACGTGAGCGAATCTTCACAGCAGCCCTGCAGTCCCCGTTTATAGATGCAAAAAGAAAGCTCAGAGAGGTAGAGGAACTTGCTTGAGGTTGAACAGCCGAGTCACAGGGCTGGGGCTGGAATGGGGGTTCAGGGGTCTCTCGAACATGCGTGTAATTGATGCCTTGGGGAGGGAGCTGGTCCGCTCTAACCTTTCTGTGTCTGGTCAGCCCTGATTCGCCCGAGTAGACCGCCGGCAGGAAGTGGTGTCAGCTTCTCTGTGGCCCTGCCGCCAGGCCAACACCCCTCCTAAGTGAGCCATCACAGCAAGCCGCCCTTGATTCCTAAGGAAGTTTCCAGCCTCTTTAATGCTTCGCTCCTTCCCAGATGCACATTCG
>NW_005285422.1:0-490 GCF_000412655.1 Myotis brandtii
ATTTACATAGGTGTGCATCTATCACTTGTTCAGGATCTCAGAAGTAGGCACAGATGGACCTAACAGAGAGCTTCATGGAACCGAACCCATTAGTAGTAGACTGAGGAGTGTCCAATTTGGTCTTTAGCAGATGATTACATTGGAGGGTAAGATCTCTAAGCTAAACACGTCTAAGAATCACTGGCTTAGAATATGCAAGGTGGACACCACCATCACAGAGTTTTGTTTGGTTTCCTACAGTCTCCACAAATTGTAGTAATTAGCATTTGTGATTTCCTTTATGGATAGGCAAATGAAGACTCTGACCTAAAGACAGAAGAGCAAATGATGGGGTAGACCAGCCTCCCTCATGAAAATTCCATCTGTGTGAGGCCAACCCCTTTTCCCCTCCTGTTTTTCACAGTGGCTGCACCAATCTGCATTCACATCAACATGAGGGTGCCCTTTTCTCTGCATACTCAGCAACACTTGTTTGTGGATTTATTGATGA
>NW_005285423.1:0-490 GCF_000412655.1 Myotis brandtii
GTGGTGTGCCCAGAAGGTTCCGCCCTCTCTCTGGGGGCCGTTCGGACAGCAGTGACGGGCCCCTCTTTCGTGCATTGTGATAAGATATCCAAAATCTCAGTATGAGATGGGAAGGCTCCTGGGAAAATTTCCTCAAACCCTCTCTCTCTGTTTTTCTTCTTCAAGTTCATGCTTTATTTTTATGGCAAAATTAAGATATGCATGTAATTAAAAAGTAAAATAAGTGAGTGGAGAGTAACAAAATAGAGCCCCTTCTCATGCCTCCCAGACCCCCAGCCTTCTCCTACACCCAGATCAACCATTTGTAAGAGTTAGGTATATCCTCCAGGACTTTGCACACACACACATTTAACACATTTCAACAGAAAAGTAAGACATGCGCATCATAAAAGAGAATCATACAGCATAAAAGTTAAAATGAACTCTGAAATATCTTATCTAATAAAGAGGGACTATGCAAATTGACCTTCATGCCATAATGGTCAAGATG
>NW_005285424.1:0-490 GCF_000412655.1 Myotis brandtii
CCGTCACTTAAAGACACCTCTGAGCAAGTCTAAGCAAAGAGAATTATGGAAAACAATCATAGCATATATCGTCTTTGAAAAGGTCGATGAAGTTAATTTTCTGCAGTTAACATGAGAAATGGGAAGCAGACCGGATGCGGAGCCGCCGAGGCTCTGTGGTTCTGTTGGGAGAAGGGACCCTGCGTCACGGAAGTGGCTGCTGCCTCATTAAAAGGCAGAACGTTAAAGAAGCACGTGAGGCCTTGTCTGCTGTGCGTGTAGGAGGTGTGTTCTCCCGGCTCCCATGTCAGAGTGCCGGCTCACGGCTCCGCCTTCCTTTCAGAGTTCATCCCCTGCATCTTCGCCTCGGGCGTCAGGGAGGATCGGATTTCCACGGTCGAGATGCTGCTGTCCACGCTGCAGACAAAGGTGCGCATCTGGTACCCGCGCCTGCCCTTTGTGTCCTCGTGTTTCATGGGCCTCGGGGGCCAGCCTCAGCGACCGAGGTGGC
>NW_005285425.1:0-490 GCF_000412655.1 Myotis brandtii
CGCTTTGGGGTGAAATGTTCTGAAGGTGTCAGTTCCGTCGGATCCAGTGAGTCATTTAGGATGGCTGTTGCCTTGCTGATGTATCCAGTGACGTCAGTGGGTGTTAAAGTCCCTGCTGCGACTGTACCGCTGTCCATCTCCCCCCTGATGCCTCCGGAAGTTTCTCGTGCGTCTGGGTGCCCCTGCACTGGGTGCGTGTGTGCTTGCCAGGCTCATACCCTCCTGTTGTATCGGCCCCTGTCGTGCTGCCAAGTGATCTCCCTCCCCAGCTTCTTCCCCGTGACCCTCCGGACCCTCCTCACCGGCCCCTCTGGCTGGGCCGTGTGGCCTTTCCCCGTGTCTTTGTCCCCAAACCTGCTCTTCTCTCCTCGTTCTCACCCGGTGGCGGTGGTGGCGAGGTGACACGGGCTGTTGCGAGTGGACGGCAGCTCTGCCTTCTCCACGCTCTCTCGGGACCTCTGGTTCCCAGCCAAACGGGCCTCGTCCCCCC
>NW_005285426.1:0-490 GCF_000412655.1 Myotis brandtii
TTAATTTGCATACTCGCTCTGATTGGCTGATGGGCGTCGCGGAGTGACACCAATTTGCATGTTTCTCTTCGATTAGTGTAGATTGCTAATCATCAGGTTACAGATATAACGCACGGCCCTGCCCTACAGCCCCACCCTGTCTCTCTGTCCTAGGTGTCCGTGGCCAACTTGGTGCGGCTCAACCAGGCCCTGTTCCCGCCGGGCCAGCGGGAAATGGAATCCCTGTACCGTCGCGGCTTCCGGGACGCCGCTGGGTTTTTGCTCAAGGAGAACTGGTTCGAGTAGAGGGCCTCCAGGCACGTCCCGAGTCCATTGGGGATCGGTGATGAGATTTCTATAAGCCGTCAGAATTCTGTCACAGTTACCGGTCGTGGTCACGGTTTGCGTCATTTTTAATAGTTAAATGTTCCCTGGCTGCAAAGAAAGACGAGGCATTTCATGGAAGGTGGCCACGTTATCAAGGGCACAACGCGGGATGCACTTACGCAGA
>NW_005285427.1:0-490 GCF_000412655.1 Myotis brandtii
CCAAAGCAGCCAGGACTGTATATTTTATTTATCATTTGTTTTCAAGGTTATAAATCTAATAAAAAATATAATAATTAAATTTGTTGGCTCTGCAGACCTGCACTGACTGTTTGATCTGGAAAAAGTTATTTGAGTTCACTAAGCTTTAGTTCTTTATCTATATACTCTGGCTAACTATCTCATAGAGTTATTGTGTGGTTTCAATGAGATAATATATGTAATTAGTGTGGTTAGTGCTAGGCACTCAACTGGCAAATAATAAATATTATATATCAAGTAGCTGTTACATATATTAGATATAACAGTAGTTTCTACTGCTCATCTGAATTTTTCCTACGAGGAAATCCAGCCATGATCTAAAAATGGCAGGACCTTATTTCTGAATTCCACAAATCAATTTATAGAATTATCTTCTAGCATATTTATCAACATTAGTTTATAAAGATATATAGAGAATGTGTACAAATACATACATGTCTATACATATATA
>NW_005285428.1:0-490 GCF_000412655.1 Myotis brandtii
CTCAGAAATCAATAAAAATATATATTTTTAAAAAAGAGTTGCCCTACAGAGCATAGTTAACTTGCACCTCAGATAATGGAGTGTTGGCTATTCCTGGACAACCATCAGAGAACACATTCAATTGATATAATATTTACAGTTGAAATGGGTGAAGAGATGAGTTCATACTGGGGGTGGTGAATAAAGAACCATATGTACAGTATGTTTAGACAAGACGAGTTTGGAGCAAGCCCTTTTTCATTTAAGAGAAAAATGGAGTTTTCCCATTTTTTTCCAACTTGTGTTGGGCTATAGCGATGCTGGTGAAAGAAAACTTAATTCATAGTGGTGTCAATTGCTCACTTGGAGGCACGAGGCAAAGTTAACCTCTGAAGCTCTTTCAGGACTTTCATGATCCATGTTAAATTTAACTCCATGACCAAACTGGTTGCTTTTGCAGAGGGGTTTGCCCTACTCACTAGCTTCTCAAAACTTGTAGCCAGTTGGACAT
>NW_005285429.1:0-490 GCF_000412655.1 Myotis brandtii
AGAGAGAGAGAGAGAGAGAGACCACATTCACATAGTTCTTATTACAGTATATTGTTATGAGTGTTCTATTTATTATTACTATGTCTAATTTGTAATTAAACTTTCTTATAGGTATGCATAGAAAAAATCATTACATATATAGGGTTTGGTACTATCTGCAGTTACAGGCATTCACTGGGGGCCTTGGAGCATATCCTCAGTAGGATAACGGGGGACTGCTATATAAGACTTTGTATCTTGTTAAAAATCTTATCGATTCTTATTTCTTTCTCAAAACTAAGAAATATGTAAAATTTATATATGTAAAATTCCTGATATCATGTACTCATTCTAGCATCTAGACTCCTAAATCTCCAAACCTCTTGAGACCTGCGCCTCCAGCCTTCCCTTTGGGACTTGGCATTGAGCAGGCAGGGCAGAGATGGCATTGAGCACTTCTCAAGGCTCCACCACAGTTTAAGTCAGTGGGTGCAAACATTTCTCTCAGTCC
>NW_005285430.1:0-490 GCF_000412655.1 Myotis brandtii
TAATAATAATAATAATCCCTCACCATCCTGATAAAGCCACAGGAGCACTCATAAAATTTCCAGAAACTTAGCCATTATGCCTGTCTCCATTCCCCCACCCAAAGGACTCAACTTTGAAATGTGATAGTGACCTAGAATCTCTGTGTCTGATACAGATATCCCCCAAAATAGTCTATCACACCAAATGCAAACAAAACTTCTCCCCACCCTCCTCTCGACTCTCATCCCCCTTCTCCCTGCCATGCCTTCCACAGCAGGGGAATGGGACAAAAGAAAATAGAAAGAGGGGCAACAGAGAGATGTAAACTCAGAAGAGACTAGGAAACCATCTCATGGATGCTAAGAGGCCAAAGAAATGTTGAAATTTTGTGCGACAATAAATAATAATCTGACTCTTAGGCTAAATTTTTTAAAAGCTGAGAAGCAAGTTGTCCTCATTGACTGTGTACAGAGTGCTTGTAAAGGTGTGTGGTGTGTATGTGCATAGTGT
>NW_005285431.1:0-490 GCF_000412655.1 Myotis brandtii
TTTTTTTTGTCAACTCGGCCCAAAATATAATTAGTTTATGTGTGCCACGAGATAAAAAAGGGTGAAAATCTTTGAGCTAGCATGTTCTCAGGGACCCAGGTAATTCAAGCCAGAGTACCCTGCCATGCCTGCACCTGGCATCAGGGGGCTGACACACAGAATGCATGGGCTTGATATACACTCTTTCACACTGTCTATTACACTAAGCCAGCTCTGAGAGTCACAGAGGAAAAGCAGATGACCTTGGACAACAGCCAACACCATGCACTTACTGTAGAGGTCAGTTTCGTCCAGGATCTCTGACTTGATGATCTCCTCTATGATGTCCTCCAGTGTGACAATGCCCATCACCTCATAGAAGGGGTCCCCTTCTCCCTCATTATTCACCCGCTGGACAATGGCCAGGTGAGATTTTCCTAGAGAACAAATGAAATCACAGGTAAGCATCTGGGATGTTTTCAGAGACCCTTCCTTAGGGAGAAAATTATAC
>NW_005285432.1:0-490 GCF_000412655.1 Myotis brandtii
TCTGAAATCAACAAAAATATATTAAAAACAAACAAAACATCTGCGATAATAATCCCTTTAAAGCCCAAATGATTCAAGAGTCAACGATTCTGAATGCCTTTCAAGAAAAACCCAATAATTCTCTGCAGATTCCACGGCGTGAACCGCCCCCCTGGGCTGGGCTGGCTGCGGTGTGAGCGGCGAAGGGGGCACGTACCTGCTGTCTGTTCTTGGGCATGTGCGGCAGCATGGTGGACACGTGGAACATGAGCTCGTAGTCTTTGTACGTGGTGTAGAGGGAGTGCGTCCCCGTGGAGTCGGCTAGAGACAGACAATTACAGAAACACGTCAGGCAACTGGAAAGTGAGCGCTCGGACACTGCGGACGTCATGCTGACAGAAGGCGATTCCACTGGAGAAACAAACCACTCAACTACGCACAACGGCGTCTTGATGGTCCCCCGCCCTCTCGCACCTCCTGTGTCTGCTGCTCTCCCACCAGGTCTGCAGCC
>NW_005285433.1:0-490 GCF_000412655.1 Myotis brandtii
CCCTCAAAACTATAACAAACATTGGTGAGTTTACTCTGGTTCTGCTCATCGCTGGGAACTGGGAGACCTAAGCATGGCATAAGTAACTAGTTCTCACTTCATTCTGCATTTTAAAATTGCTGCCATGGGACAGCGTTATCAACATTCAAATGATTACTTAATAGGCAGTCTCATTTTGTAGTTCATTCGATTTGTGCACTGCTGGCCATTTTTTCCTTATGTCTGTTCCAGGCTCTTCCTCCTTTAAGAAATTATTGTACTAATAAAGATGCACAGAGATTGAAGAGGACAATAATAATGGATGTTTGAGTAGATCCAACAAACTGTTTTTGTTCTTTATGCAGAGGTTATATTTCCAGGAGGATGATTCCATCATCAGTGTCTATATAACTCAGCATTGCTATCAGCATCAACTGGTACTGATAAATGTAGCTATGCTAATCAGCACCAAAATCAAAGAGAGTTTAAATGATCAACCTGAAGGCTTCTT
>NW_005285434.1:0-490 GCF_000412655.1 Myotis brandtii
TGAAAGCCCATAGGAGAGAGATGCCCAGCCAGCCCAGCCACTGTCATTGCAGCTGAGCTCAGTCCTCAGCTGTGGAGCCCAGAGCCTAATGGAGACACCACCAGCTGGGAATAAGATTAATAACTCAAGGTAGAAGAGCTTGCCCCATGTGGTCTATCCACTTTCAAGAGGACAACGTGTCCTCTTTCATGTCTTCAGTCTTTAGTGAAAGATTAGCAGTGATTAGCTATAGCTTTTATTCATGCACTCCTTTCTACCCCATCAGGCTGCATGACCTATGTTTCCAACAGGATGAGCTAGATTAAGTGACTCACTTCCAAAAAGTTGTGTGTGTGAAGAGAAAACTAGCAACCTAACAATGGAGAAACTTGGCAAGTACTCCCTAATCCAAGTAATGAAGGTTAACATCACCAGTGACAAGTCTTGTGGATCCATATACCTCTCAAAATGATGTTACAGGAAGGACACTTCATCTCTTTGATATTCTTCC
>NW_005285435.1:0-490 GCF_000412655.1 Myotis brandtii
ATATGGAAATGTTATGGAGACTTCTTGACATAACATGCCTCACTTTTCATCTAGGGCACTCTTTTTTCTTATTTCTCCTCAAGTCTCAATATCCATTTGTCCTCAGTGTCCTTTGCTCATTGCAACTCATTCTTGGAACTTCTTTTTCTACCTTCATGGATTCTCTAGATAGCATCATCAGTTTGGAGGCTTTAAACACTATGTATATGCTGATTCCTTTCTTAATCCATTGTCTTGTTTGAACTTCAGGTTCATATTCCTATTTTTCTATTTATAAGATCCATCAAAAGTGAGATATTGAATTTCCCACTGAACCTTCTCTATCTCCAGTTTTACCAGTCTTCAGTAATAGCAACTCCACCATTGCACTTTCTCAGGTCAAAACCATGAGTTATCTTTCCTACACACCATAAAATTATGTTGGACCTTCAAAAGGTAGTTAGATGTGACTATTTATCACCACCTTTTTTGCTACTACCCCAGTCCTAGC
>NW_005285436.1:0-490 GCF_000412655.1 Myotis brandtii
AGTTGTACTGCACCCGAAATCAAACAGGATGAAACCCAATGACTCCCAGAAAAGATCCCAATAACCGCCTGCTTTTAGCCTCACAGACATCAAAATGATCTGGTAGCTAAGAAATAGCCAACAGCCCAGCCTGAGTGTACTCCTAGGACCCAAGGTGCCCACAGAATAACGACTTTGCGTGAGAGCAGGTTGGCAAGAAGGAAGAACAAGCGATTTGGCAAGCTCTAAGTAAGTACTCCCTTGGATTTGCCTAACTTGGAGCCGAGAGTAAAGCCATGGAAAGCTGCCATCTTTCTGTGTTGCCACAGGGGGCAGGCAGCATGCCAGAAAGAGCACTTTAGAGTCAAAGTGCCCTTGTTAGTATTTTTTTTTAAAAAAGGCCCAAAATGGAGTCACTTTTGCTAAGCTACACCAAGACTTAGTACTAACCTAACTGCAGTTTCAGCCTCTCCCAGGAGTGCAATTTTAAATCCCTCAGTCTAGCCGTAAC
>NW_005285437.1:0-490 GCF_000412655.1 Myotis brandtii
GTCTGACGAGCAGCACCAGAAGGTTGGCCAACCTCTCCCCTGGCTGAGAGGACACAGAATTCCTACCCTGCAGGGCAGACCATGGCCTCCTGCTGCACGCCTGCCAGCGCAGAGAGAAGAAGAGGCCTCAGGTCATGCCACATGGGGACAGAGGTTGCCTGGATGTCGCTGATAGGGAAGATGTAAGTCATGGCAAGCTCTGGGCCTGTCGAGCGTGAGGTTAAGGAAATCCACGCTCAGGGGACCCCTAAGTAGTGATATGCTGGAAAATGTGCAACAACTGGGAGGGAGTGTTGCCAGTTGTCATGGTGTAAGCATTTCCACCAAACTGGAAACCATCAAGAAAATAGCCATCGGTTCACCAAGCTCCTGAAGATTTAACAATGGGCCCTTATGAGCCTAGAAGCTGGCTGTGCACACTGAAGCCAAGGTGGCATTGGAGTAGACCCTTGACCCTAGTTCAACAAGATGCTCTGTCCATAGCAGGTCC
>NW_005285438.1:0-490 GCF_000412655.1 Myotis brandtii
AGCCTTACTAAGTGCTCTTTTGTCTACTTCCTGCCCTACTTTATAAATTGCTCATAACTGCACTCTAGGAAGACACCCTTAAACATTCTGATTCCTTCTCATCAAGACCCCAAAACTGGGCAAGATCTCTCCTACTCATCTAACACTTTCAGCGCCGATTTCTAGTCTGAGAGCTCAGAATCTTTGTGGAATGGATACCAGAAATGATGTCTCCTTTGACATGGTTCTTATCTACTAGATAGGGAGCTGCAATTTTTTTCCTCAATGCCTTAAGCAAGCTTTATATTTAGGTAAGAAACATTTTACCTATGCCATAAACCGGTTGCCCATTCGTTCAATGCCTGCAAAGGATGGATGCCTCTGTGTACAGAAGACTAATCTGGGAATATTTCCTTACTGGAAATGAGGGCAGTAATCTTATCTTTGTTTTCCCTTGAAAATGCTGTCTTCCCATTTAAAAAAAAATATTTTATTGATTTCTTACAGAGAG
>NW_005285439.1:0-490 GCF_000412655.1 Myotis brandtii
AATCCCTATCAAAATTCCAATGGCAGTTTTTACAGAAATAGAACAAACCAACCTACTATTTGTATGGAACCATAAATGACCCCAATAGCCACAGCAATCTCAAAAAACAACAAAGATGGAGGCATCATGCTACCCGATTTCAAACTACATTATGAAGCTATAGCAATCAAAACAGTATGGCATGCGCATAAAAACAGATACACAGATCAAGTAAACAGGATAAAGAGCTCAGAAATAAACGGAACCATATAGTCAATTAATATATGACTAAGGCAGTCTCTTCAATAACTGGTGTTTGGCAAGCTACATAATCATGTGCAAAAGTATGAAATTGGACCCCTACCTTACACCATACACAAAATTAACTCAAACTATATGTAAGACCTGAAACTATAAAACTCCTAGAATAAAACATTAGCAGGGAGCTCCTTGACATAGGTCTTGCCAATAATTTTTTGAATCTGACACCAAAAACAAAGGCAACAAAAGC
>NW_005285440.1:0-490 GCF_000412655.1 Myotis brandtii
TATGAATTCTGATTTCCTCTTTTTGCAGGCAGTTTAAGGTTATATAAAGGACTTGAAGTGGTATTGAAGTTAGTGTCTTTCCTACTCTTGACTTAAACTTTCTAATACTCAACTTTTCTCATCTGTCAAATACGGCCAATGGTAGCGTTGTTGGGAGCAAAACATGCAAAAGTGTTTATCATCCACTTGACATATTTCATAGACAGTGCTTTATAAGTGTTAGCTCTTGGTTTTATTAAATCAATAAAGTGTGGGTGTCTAATTTACATTCTCATTGGAAAGAATTAACTGGCAATCCTATAGATTAAGATATAACATTCTTTTGATATTTAAAACTGAGGCTCCTTAAAATAGTTCATTAGTAAATATGATGAAGGCAAACAGGAAGCATAACAGATTCTTGCTCATGAATTTTCTGAAGATTTCTAGTGTGGGAAAGCTGGAGTGGGTGGCATTTGATAACTACGGAAGGCTGATGTACTGGAGAGGC
>NW_005285441.1:0-490 GCF_000412655.1 Myotis brandtii
TCTCATCTTTGCTGCTTAAAGCTCTTTTATCCTTCAAGGTTAACCTCAAAAGCCATTTCCTTTGGGAATATTTTTCAGATTGCCTAGATCAGAAAAGGCATTCTATCTTTTATGCTTCACAAACGTTTAGCACATTGTTTAAATCACGATCCAACACTTATTTCATTTATATTTATATTTATTAACTTTATGTTTGCTTCCCCAACTTGATTATAAGCTTTTACAGCATAACATAGATATAATTTGTTTTTTAATCCCCAGTATCACTTAGCAAAATGGCATTCATTCATCTATAAAATAATTTTGATCATATGTGACTACATTTGACAGTAGAAATACAAAGATAAACTAACCAAGAATACATGTCACAGCCTGAATGTCTCAAAGTCTAGTAGTTGAACTGAAACTTGACTTGGGGTGGGGAACACACAGTACAATATGCAGCTGAATTGTATGTATTATAGAATTGTACACCTGAAACCTATATCAT
>NW_005285442.1:0-490 GCF_000412655.1 Myotis brandtii
CCACTTTCATTTTGGTCTTTTATCCCAAATTAAAGATATTCAATAATCACCACCAGTCTTTGTGCTTTAGTTTCACCAATCATCTCCTAGTTGGATGAAACTTGTCTTTTAGTAGAATCCTAAGGGGTTACTTCCTGAGCTCTTGCATGATTAAAGTTTTTAAAAATTATCCTTGATACTTGGGCAGCTTAGTTGGAATTAAACACTTATTTCATATTTTTAGTTTGAGTTTCTTAAAAATGTTGTTCCACTGCTACTTACTCTTTGAGAGGTCTGATACCAACCTGATCTTTTCTTGTAAAACACTAGGTCTTTTGGCTTAGAGACACCCCCTCCCCCATCCTTCTCCTTTAACGTGTAATAGTTAGCTAGGATACTTCTTAGTTGGTCGTTCTGAGACAATTTTCCAAGTGGCCAGAGAGCCAGGACTGGAGAAGGGGATGGGCTGGGGTCAGGGTTTGTGGGATGGCATTCTCTTCCCTATTTTGCT
>NW_005285443.1:0-490 GCF_000412655.1 Myotis brandtii
GTGAAATCCAACTTGAGCAGGACAGAAACAACAGGGACAAGGAAAGAGAAGATCAGACTAGTGTAGGGGTGGGCCACTCAGAAAGCAAGCGTTCGTGTGTTTGAACACTTCGCAAAAGCAACAGAAGAGGGAGCTCTGGGGTGTTAGAAAAGTCACTCGGACCACTGTGAGCTAATCAGGAAAAAGAAGCTCCTATTCAGTCCAAACAAAATGGTATTAAGATTGAGTCGCATGTAAAGTTATTTTTAGAAAAAGAAGAATAAGGAGCAGAATAATATCTCTACAGATAATGAAAATATACCAGGAATACAGTGATACACAAAATAGATCAAAATGTTAACATAGTATTTAACAAAGGGGTCTAAAAATACTAGTATTTAAGTTATATAAAACAGCATAAATCAGAATTATACAAACTTGGACATGAACTAATATATGTAGGAAATAATTAGAAATAAAAGAAAAACTCTAAGTTTTGTTGAATAAGATA
>NW_005285444.1:0-490 GCF_000412655.1 Myotis brandtii
TGCAAGCATCCTTGTGACTGAACTTCTGGGCTATAACTAATTCCAGAGTAACAGGGTCTGAAATCCTAGAACTGCCACCAACAATCAGCAGAACGTCTAAAGGACTCCGGCTGGCCATCAGGATTAGTGACTAAATGCCAAGGCCAACAGGAATGACACTGGTCACCTCTTGTCCCCAGTTCTCCCTGCCCGGGATATGTAGGCCATCTTGAGGACCACGCACCATTATTCTTTTCTGCCAACATGGCATCAGCTTGACCTGGGTGCAGAGTTTTCTAAACTAAAGGTACCACAGGAAGATTAATCTGATATCTCCTACTGTCTCAGTCCACAGCCAAAATGTTGTTTTCTAATCTTGAGCAATAACAACAAACTTCACCAATGTCTGATCTCCACAGAAGCCCTTCGAAGAAGGCAATGGTATTACCCCACTTTACATTTTTCATTTCTATAGATTTCAAAGAGGAAGGGAGAGGGAGAGACAGACAGA
>NW_005285445.1:0-490 GCF_000412655.1 Myotis brandtii
CCCTAGACATTGAGCAGGACTGCATGCTGGCTGAGAGCTGGGTCCCCCACAGCCCTGCACTTGCGTTGTTTCCTGCTTCTGTCCCCCCACCCCCTCTTGGTCCCACCTCGACTTTTTCATGCTTTGCCCCCAAGAGTTTCATTTCACAGAAGAGGGAAATAAAAATGTTTATTATTTAAACCAAGGCAGATAAAGGCTGTAGTAAATTGTTTTGATGCCATTTACAAGCTGTGCGTTGTAGTAAAGTTTAATGTGAAGTCAGAAGGGATTTAGTGGAGGAGGTCTGAGCGGAATCGTGAATGAAGAGGAATGGGTTTTATAGACCAAGGTTTGCAGGTTGGCCAGCTCCTTCCTGCCATCCAGGAAGAGTGCTGTCTGCCTTGGTCCTCCCTGCTTGCCCTGTGGCCTCCCACCCCCTCACCCACTCTATATCCTCACTCACCCCCTCTTCTCAGCCCCTGACACACACACACACACACACACACACACA
>NW_005285446.1:0-490 GCF_000412655.1 Myotis brandtii
CCCACTGCATTGGTTTGCTCTGAGTTGTAAACCACTCTGCCCATACAAGTTCTACATCATCCTCAAGACCTAATTCAAGTCTAACATTCTGCCTAAATCCTAATTGCTATAACCTCCGTTAAATACTCTGTCCTCTGAATATTATACCCAAAGTCTTGACCATATGATTCTGGGTTTAATTATTCTCTATTTTTTCATGTGTTAGTCTTATCCTCTCATCGAAACTGTCAACTCCTTGACAAGCTGGATGGGAGGATAATTAAACTACTCTTAGCTTTGGTATTATTTCTTCATTCACCACATCTAGCTGTGTGGCCCTGAGCAGGTATTTGAAATTAACTGTGCCTGAGTTTCCTCATCTCTAAAACAGAGCCAACAATACTAAGCTTACTTGGTTTTGAGGGCCCAGTAGATAATCAGAAATACTTGAATCGATGTTTCCTTAATAATTTAGAAAGATTTTTAAAGTATTTCAGCCTCATAATTATAT
>NW_005285447.1:0-490 GCF_000412655.1 Myotis brandtii
AGTTGGTTCTTGAGAGCCTCTGTGAGCCAGCTCCAGCACCCCCTGGCTTTAGGGGAACCTTCTATACCTCCACTTTTAATAGACATAAAGAAAAACCAAAGCCTTCTACTGCAACTTCAAGTCATAATTGACCACTTTTCCTGATGAGAGACTTTATTTTGTAAACTTATTTTGAGTTATGAATACACAATTCCTCATAAAAACTCAATTCCTTTGTTAATTTCAAGTGGCATCAAATTTTAGGTGAATTTTGTGGGCTGAATAAAATACAGATTTTTGTCTAAAATGCACAAAACTTCTTTCAGGCAATTGCTTTCAGTAATCGTGTTCCTATATAACTGATCAAAAAGATATAATAAATTATAAAAAGAAGAGAAACATATTTTAGGTACTAAAGTCTATATGAATTGACTATATGTAATTGCTTACAGGCTATTAGTAACTGGTGGGTGTGAACAAGGGAGTACTATAAGGTCAAGCTTAATTATGC
>NW_005285448.1:0-490 GCF_000412655.1 Myotis brandtii
TAAAAACGTATATATTTTTAAAGGCTCTGGTTTTAAGGCCCAGTCTTCCCTAGAAGAAATAAACTACATCTGTTTGACAGGCAAAGAGTTAAGACAGCTGGAGTTAGATCTATTCAAGTCTTAAGTCAAGGCAACCAGTTCTCTAAATACCTTAGACTTTTATTACAATTCTGAGGCCAGCAATTTATTTTGAATATATCTGAGTTGAGGCACTCAAAACGAATGCCTAACAAGCCTTAACTTGGTGAAAGAGTTTCTCAGAGTTCTGAAACCTTGTCTGTTACTTGGGGTATGGGTGAGAAAGCAATAGTGAGGATTTATTGGGGGAAATGTATTTCTTATCTCTATTTCTCTAATACAGACAGTCCCCGACTTAAAAGGATCAACTTATGATTTTATGACTTTATAATGGTGTGAAAGAGATATACATTCAGTAGAAACTGCACTTCAAATTTTGAATTTTGATCTTTTCCCAGGCTAGTGATATGTG
>NW_005285449.1:0-490 GCF_000412655.1 Myotis brandtii
CATCCATCTGGGCTTCTAATAATGCAGGTGCTGACACCTCTGTCCCCACCAGCACTGGGCTCCCAAGAACAAAGACCATGTCTGTGTCACAGTAGCATCCCTGGCCCCTGAGCCTGGCATTTCTCATCTGAGACACGGGGTGATGACAGCACCTACCTCACCACGTTGTTTGAGGTTGAGCTGATTTAATGTTTAAATTGCGCTCCTTTGAACGGTGCCTGGCATGAGGTAAACACTAGGCCAGTGTTAGCCATTGTTGTTCTCAGTGTGGTTCAGAATGGACTTCCTGCCATGTGCCAGCTGCTGCAGAGCGCCCACAGCTGCTCTGCGTCACCCCATCTTACAGATGAGGACACCGAGGTTCAGGAAGGGTCACGCAGCCAGAAAGGGGCAGAGCTGGGACTTGCATCTGAGTCCATTTGGCTGCAGCGCCTGTGTTCTCCCCACACTGTGTTGCCCCCGCTCCCTGTCCGTCCGTCTCTCAGTCCCT
>NW_005285450.1:0-490 GCF_000412655.1 Myotis brandtii
ATATATCCATATCTTGATTTATTTAGCTATTTTTCCAGTTAAACTTTAGATCTATTTTATAGTAAATTTGAAGTAAAATTATAAAGAAACAAAACATTTTTACTATAATAGGTTTTGCAAAAGGAAAAACAGAATACATAAAGGTCAAATGCTGTACTTCAAATATATATGACTATATAATCATATATATAATTAAGTTTATATTAAAATTAATAGAAAACTTCTATATAGTTGATGAGCACACCTTAGTTGACATTGGATAACGCATTTTAGAATTTTTATAGTTACCTAAAATAAATTAGTTATATGTGAATGATTGAAAACTATTTAGGAAGCAAATGATTGTTAATAAAATTTAATAGTATATTATTGGATGCTATTAATTTAGGGAATCAAAGCAAGATTGTTGAAGGGACCAAGAGACTAATATAGGCAATTTTATGCCAACAAATTGGACAATCTAAAAGAAATAGATACATTCCTAGACACG
>NW_005285451.1:0-490 GCF_000412655.1 Myotis brandtii
TCAATGCTATTGTCCTCAGCTCCATTAATTTTTAATAGACTAAGATTAAGACTGCATATTTCTCTATAGTAAGTAATCAATAAAATTACAATTATTTTCAAACTATGGGTCAAATAAAATAATGAAGAAATGAAAACTATGCTTTTGGAAAGTTGTGGAGTCTCAAGATTTACTGTGAAATGTGGGGAAATCATGAGATGTTTGATTTACATAAAAAATGCTAAAAGGTTTGTTTTCTTGTAAAACACAATGTAAGAGGATTTACCAATTTGACATCTAAGCCTGGGTCAAATTCCAACCTCCCAAATGACACTGTAGAGAATATTACACATATTCCAGATACACGTAAGCTCTTAGAACAATTTCATATTATAGAGGTTAATTTATTGTATTGTTTTTAAAAATATGTTTTATTGATTTAAGGGAGAGAGAAAGAGAGAGAAACATCAATTAGCTGCCTCATGCATGCCCCACATTGGGGACCAAGCCT
>NW_005285452.1:0-490 GCF_000412655.1 Myotis brandtii
TTGCTGAGAACCTTTAGTGGCTCCCTAAGGCCCTGCACCGTGCAGCCCCTGCTGTCATCTCCCACCTCACACCCCACTGCTGCCCCATGTCACTCTGCTCCAGCCCCACGGGTCTCCTTTCCATTCCTCCAACTGGCCAAACTTATTCCTGCCTTTGCCCCTGCTGTTCCCTCTGCAAAAATTCCCTTCTTCTACTCCTCATGGTTAACCTCATCCTGTCCTTCAGCACCCTCCTCCCGACTCTAGTCCAGGCCAGTAGTGAAGAATTCATGCCCGAGAGGTTCAAATCCAGTTCCATCATATTTTGGGGGTATGAACTTGAGCCATTACCTTGATCCCTTTATGACTCAGTTTCCTCATCTGTAAAATGGGGTAATAGTAGTACCTGCCTCACAGGTTTGGGTGAGTAATAAAGGAAGTTATTATGTGTAAAGTGATTAAAAAGTGCTGGAAGGCCCTAGCTGGTTTGGCTCAGTGGATAGAGAGTCGG
>NW_005285453.1:0-490 GCF_000412655.1 Myotis brandtii
GGGCAGGGTTGTGTGGCACAAATATGGCCACTGGGACCTACCCCGCTGCACAGGGAGTGGGGGTCACTCACTACAGAGACCTTCCCTCCCAAATGTATCTTCCGCACGTACCTTGGGTGGTCTCTAATCATCACAATTCATGACTCTTACCTTTTCTTGAGATGAAGTCTGGGCAAGTGGTATTGTCATGAGAAAGAAGGAGATGGTTTGTTGGCCGGAGTTGGGGCAGAGAATGGCTGTCTATTGAGAAACTCTTAGGTCAGGCTTAGCAGAGTGAAGGCTCTGTAGCCAGACTGCCTGGGTTTGAACTCTGCTCTACCATTCCTGGCTGTGTGACCTCGCACTGGTGACTTAACCTTCCTGAACCTCAGTTTTCTCATCTGTAAAGTGGGGCTAACAAATGAGACATTTTATATAGGATTAGAGGCCTGGTGCACGAAATTCATGCACTGGTGGAGGGGGGGGGGTTCCCTCAGCCCAGCCTGCACCC
>NW_005285454.1:0-490 GCF_000412655.1 Myotis brandtii
ATAATAATAATAACAATAAGATAGTAATAGAAATAAGACAATAATAATGCTCAGATTGGCTATCATTTAACACCAATGTGAGCCAGACACTATGTTGATGTTTGGCTTTATAAAGTTAACCTCACATAATCCTTAATATCATTTTCAATTCACTGGTGAGGAAAAAGAAAACCAGAGAGGAAAAGTAGATTGCTCAAAGGTACTGAGTAATGGACACAGGAATCAAAGCCAGGTACGACTGATTCCCAAACCACCAGTTCTTCCTCACAGCTTCTCCACATACACTGTCAGATGGTGGATTTTCTGTTGACTATTCTTGTTCTTCCACTAATGACTTACAATTTGTACACTCAACATACAGAGGCCATAATAAACTTTTGAGAAGTGAGTCCTTAGGTTTATAATATACAAGTCATGCATGTTTTTGGATAGCAATTAGTCATCTCCCTCCTCCTCCAATGATAATAACACACACGATGGGTCTTGGAAA
>NW_005285455.1:0-490 GCF_000412655.1 Myotis brandtii
GTCGAGATCCGCAGGGAACAACATTAATCTGCCCCCCCACCCCCAACCCCTTACCCTGTTCTACAAAGAACAGAACCGGAGAATGCCCCTCAGGTAAGAAATGGCACTGGGTTTGAGTCCCGGCCAGGGCACACACTGAGGTTGAATGAGAAAACACTACTTGGGTTCTCGGATGGCACTGCTAGAATTTTTCCAAATTGGCTTTCATTAATCCATCAGCTTTGAATAGAATTGTCCCCAGAGGTGGCAGCCCATTGAACTATACTGTCACCCAGTCCAGTGTCTGCACGAGGGTCCCCTGGGATCCTGAGATGCACCGTCACCGAAAGAGTCTCATGTGCCCACATCTCAAAGGTAGCAAATGTCAGGAAATGAGACTCATTTCTGGGACTGGTTCTTCGTAAAACATATATTGGCTTCTAAGATGACAGATGCTTTTCTTTGAGTTTATTCCTAAATGTCCTCAACATCGCTGCTCCTTGATTAAACA
>NW_005285456.1:0-490 GCF_000412655.1 Myotis brandtii
CTCAGTTGGTTAGAGCATCATCCCATACACCAAAAGGCTGCAGCAGCTGTGATTCCCAGCAGGTACATGCCTAGGTTGTAAAGTCGATCAACTGTCTGGAAGCAACCAATCCATGTCTCTCTCTCACATCCATGTTTTTTTTCTCTCTCTCTTCTCTCTCTCCCTTCCTCTCTCACTAAAAAGCAATTAAAGAAACATATCCTCCTGTGAGGATGAGAAAAACAGAAAATAAAGAAAACCTAACTAGTGATATATCTGTTCAAGCTAATTTTAACTTTTGTTTTTTATAATATCATTAAATAACACAATTGAATAAAACTGAAATTACTTCTGATGCATACAATAAACATCCAAAATTAAATTAGAATATGAACACTAAAGGTAAAAATTATCAAAACAGACATGCAGTTATCTATATCACTAAATGGAATCAAGTGGGCAAGGCTAACCTTAATGTTATGGTGAGAGAAGCAACACATCTAAATATTCT
>NW_005285457.1:0-490 GCF_000412655.1 Myotis brandtii
CGGGACCCCTCGGGGGATGTTGGAGAGCAGGTTTGGGCCTGATCCCTGCAGGCCAGGATGAGGGACCACACCGGTGCACCAGGCTTCTATTAGTGAATGAAAGAACAAGGCCCTGGAGCCAGGTTGAAATCCTGGCACCAAGCTTTGCCAACTAGGTGGGCCTGAACAAGTTACTTAACTTCCTTGTGTCTCAATATTCTCATCTTAAAAATGGGGATAAGAACAGTATCTACCTCATAGCCTCTATGGGTTAAGTAAAATAAACATATATGGAGTACCTGGCAGATGCCTGGCAAAGAGTAAATGCTCAGTAAATGTTAGCAATTATTAGTATTATTAACACTATTGTTTTAAGAGAAACACAGAGACCTACAGTGGGTCAAGTGACCTGCTCAAGGTAACTCAGTGAAAAAGAGTTTATTAACTATCCTTTATGCTCAAACTAATCCCTTTCTGTAATTTCAGACTCAAAATCCAATCTAACATTAAT
>NW_005285458.1:0-490 GCF_000412655.1 Myotis brandtii
TAGAAAAGATGATAAAACAGTACCATGAACAGTTGTATGTCAGCAGGCTAGACATCCTATATAAAATGGGCACATGCCTAGAAAGACACAAGTTACCAAAACTGACTTCAGAAGAAACAGAAAATTGGAAAGAACCTATAATGAGTAAAGAAACTTCATCAATAATGATAATAACAATAATAATCTTCCCACAAAGAAAAGCCCAGGACCACATAGCTTCACTGGTGACAACTACCAAATGTTTAAAGAAGAATTAACACTGATTTTTCATAAACTATTTTGAAAAATAGAAAAGGAGGAAATATTCTATGGGTCTATTCTAACATTATATGAAGAAAGAATTATCCTGATAACAAAACCAGACAAAGATATCACAAGAAAACTACAGATCAATATTCCTTATGAACAAAAATGCAAAAGTCCTGAACAAAATAGTAGCAAACTAAATCCAGCAATCCTATATAATAAAGAGCTAAAATGCTAATTAGAC
>NW_005285459.1:0-490 GCF_000412655.1 Myotis brandtii
TGCTTCTTTTTTTTAATGAAGGAAGAAGTGCATGAATGCAGAAGTGCCCCTGGCCCCTGGAAGCCAGGCTGTGGCCCTGGGCGCTGCTGCTGCCACCGGCAGGAGGTACACGTGGAAACCGCTGCTCTACATTTACTGATCTTCTGGGATTCCTTAGTGCTCTGCTCTTTATCCTGACGGTTTTGATCTTGTGCTGTTTCTACTGAGAAGAAGTGAAGTTTTCAGGCCTCCTCTACCACACGAAGGAAGTCAATGGAACAACATGCTAATTTAAGTTCCCAAGGGGACATGGGGCTCAAAAAATGGTCAGCAATGCGGTTCTGATGTGGTCATTCTATTCTGTACTCAGATGTAAGTTGTGTCTCCATGATTACAATGGGACCGGTTTAAAAATCCAACCAGTGAAGACTTTGGCCTCTCCAAAGATACCTCAGGAACACTGTGGGTCTGTACAGAACTGCAGGGCCCAAAAGGTGCTTTCTCATTTGGG
>NW_005285460.1:0-490 GCF_000412655.1 Myotis brandtii
ACCTCCTCATACAGTCGCCGCAGGAAGTCAATCTCCTCGGTCAGGGCCTCTGCGTTGGCCTCCAGATCTGACTTGCGGAGGTAGGCGCAGTCCACATCCTGGGAAGGTTGGCAGTCTTTGAGCTCAGAGGACTCCTGGTGATTGTCACCCTAATGCCCTCTTCTCAGCCATTCACGGAGGCTGGGTGGAGGGGGAAGGACTCCCAGGGTTCCCATTCCCATCCCATCTCCATACCTTCTCAACTTCCTGGGATGGGCCTCACAACCTCTCCCCTTCTGAGAACAAACCCCTTTCTGTCTTGAAGATGGGCCACCAGCCTTTCCCCCTCTCACTTGAGGTAGCTTACCCTCCCATTTCTCCTTTTTCACTCACCCTGTTCCAGGACGCCTGCCCAGACTGACTCCCCACTCAGACATCTTGGCCCCTCCCTGGCACCCAGCACTCCTCCAAGACTCCACCTGGCCCCTCCAGGTTCTGTTCCATCCTCCCC
>NW_005285461.1:0-490 GCF_000412655.1 Myotis brandtii
CCCAATGCTCACAGTGCTATCCCCGCTTCCACGGGAACATGTCCCATGAGGGGTGCGAGTCTGTACCACAAAACAGTGGATCGCTGCTGAGCCCTTCTGGGCTTCAGGGGCAGCTGCAGAAATGCCTCCTAAAAGGGAGTACTACCAAGCCTTCTAAACAGTAGGGGGTGGGTCTAAGCCGAGTCTCTTCCCCGAGGCCTTGCTAAGGACAGACAGTCAAACACATATTGTTCCAGCTCGAAGAGGCTACGGCTCCTCATCAGGGGCAGGCAGCACTGGCCTGGGATCAGGACCCCTGGGTTAAGATTTTGCAGCAATTGCCTGCAGACAATGGGCAAGCCACCCAACCCACTTAGGCTTCCGTTTTCCATTCTGTGAACCGACACCGAGACTTTGTGAAGGCACTTTCCAGCTCTACCATCCTAGGATTCTTTCTTTGATTTTTTCACAAGTGCTTGGTGGGCGAGAAATAACGCGTTCTCACCCGTGT
>NW_005285462.1:0-490 GCF_000412655.1 Myotis brandtii
TTAATCAGTGTTATGATTACAGATATCCATGTTTTCTAAGAGTTCACAATCTAATAAAAAAAGATGACCAGGTACTTAGAGTGGAAAAATACATACAACCTAAACCCATTTACCATGTCCTTTCTCAATGCAACACATTACCGCATGATTTTTTTTTCTTTCTAATTGACAAAAAAATAGAAAATCAAGGAGTAAGTCTTATGATGCTAAATATTTGTTTAAGTTCAAAAGAGGGCAAATGGCATAAAGGCAAATTAATAAAAAAATTATTCTTATTAATTTTAAATATCAATTTAAAAGTAAATGCAAGATCTTAAAAGTTTCATCACAAGAAAAAAATGTATAACTATGTGTGATGATGGATATTAACTAGACTTATTGTTGGTGATCATTTCGCAATACAGATGCTCAACTTACGATGGTTATGTCCTGATAACCCAGCACAAGTTGAAAACATCATAGGTCAAAAATGCATTTAATACAATTAACC
>NW_005285463.1:0-490 GCF_000412655.1 Myotis brandtii
AGAGTGAGGCAGAGGATCTGAAAGGCAGTCACTACTTTTTAATCAACTCATTTTGAGCCAGAATCCTACCTTACCTGCCTTTTCCTCCCCAGCTCCCTGTACTTCTAAAGCAGATACAGAAATAAAGTAATAATAATAATAATAATAATAATAAATGAGCCAGATACATTCAACAGCCAAGAGTAGAAAACAGCATTGCTGCAGACCCTAAAGCTGACATACTTTAGAAATAGGTCTGGAAAAGTATATTTCTGAATATCAGAAAACTCTGAAGCATTAAAGCATCCATTTCAAAGTAAAGGATTTAGAATAACTGACATTTGCTATCTAATCAGACATGGACAGCTTTGGCACAGGCCATTGGTTATGTAAGTGCCTGACTCCTAACTGCTTACAGGCATCCCTAATATTAGAAATATGTGCAGCTTGGAGAAGTCTGAGTAGGAGAAAGAGTTGTAGGTAGGTATAATGATGCCACATACTCCCGTCT
>NW_005285464.1:0-490 GCF_000412655.1 Myotis brandtii
TGAATCTAAAGACCACGTCTGAGCCAGGGCTGTGGTAGTCTTCTTACCATAGCTGTGAATTGTATCAAAACAAAATAGTCGGTGGAGTTAGGAATCGTGTAAGAAACCCCAACCCATAATATTAATGCAGAGTGTTTTCTTTAAATTTAAAGTTAGCATCTATAGATGGAATTGTATCTAAAACCAAATGCCTCTTATTGCTGAATTCAGAGTGATAATTTTATAAGTGTGAAACTTAATTATGTGGGTTCCCCCTGCCAGAATAGAATTAGTTCCTTAAAGTCTAGCTAGGGTCCTGCTATCTGCCAGGTTGCCCTTTAATAGATGTTTTCACCCCCTTGTCCAGCCTCCATCCTATCATTAGTGTATTTTATGGTAAATACAGTGGAACCAGAGCCCAAAAGTCCTACTGATACAAAAGCATATACTCTTGGCCACATTAGTTATGAATTAAGGTCAGATTAATTCAGAAATCTAAGACTAATGACTT
>NW_005285465.1:0-490 GCF_000412655.1 Myotis brandtii
ATCTACAAATTGTGTTAATAATGAATTTTTAAGAGTTTATGAGCTCTTTAATTGTAACATTGCATATGCCTGTGTTTATATGTTTTTCTGTGAACAAAGTAAACACCAAGGGAGTTTGCTCCACTCTATGAAATGAGTACTCTGGAATTCCAAAGCTTTTCCCCCTGATCTAGTCAACTAGTGTTAGAGAGGAACAGGTGGCTTACTTAGCATTTCCCAAGAGTCTGAGAAGATCTACAACCTGTAAAGTATTTGAAATTTTTGGTAGATATACCGTATGAAGATAAGGAAGCAATTGAAGCATTTTTCAGTAAGGGCTTATTATTTTGGAAGACTCGGACTCTAGATTCTAACACTTCAGACTTAAACCTAAATTCACATGATTTGGAAAAATGGTCTTCTCTTTAAAGATAAAATCAGAGCATTAATATTTACCCATTTTTTCCCAGAGGATAGTTTGAAGGACCAAAGTAATACATGGTGTGAACAT
>NW_005285466.1:0-490 GCF_000412655.1 Myotis brandtii
ATTCCATAAATGAGTGAGATCATGTGATATTTACCTTGAAAATTTTCCCAGATTTTCAAAGCTCAAATTACAAGAATTTGAGCCCCTTGGTACTTCCTTTTTCATGTTATTGCTTATCAATTAAATGCCATTAAAATTATTTAAATATTATAAAAATTAGTTAAATACTGTATGTTTGGCCTGTGTAAACAAATTCCTTGACAAAAATCCCACAGTAGAACCAGTGGTAAAGAGGGCAGGATTTGGAGTCACACTGCCTACGTTTGAATCCTGTTTCCCTGATTCCTAGCTGTGTAATTTTGAGCAAACCTTCGTGTGCCTCAGTTTTCTTATATGTTGAATAGAATAATAATGGCACCTGCCTAATAGGATAATTTTGAAGTTTAATTGAGGCACTATTTTTTATAGCACTTTGAACAGTGCATAGTTTAGTATATAGTAAGTTCTGAATGTATTTACTTTTATTAATCAGTTTCATTTGTATGGATTT
>NW_005285467.1:0-490 GCF_000412655.1 Myotis brandtii
TTTCACCCCACCCAGTAACTGTGGAATAATAAAAGACCCAGTTTTTTGCTGCATAAACTTGGACTCAGCTCTTTATGGAGCTAATACTGACGTTGGTTGTCTTTGGTGGGAACTTAGCAAATCACTCAAAGTCATACATTCCTTGATAAAACAAATAGCAAAGAACTGAGCAATATCCAAAAGTCAGATTAGGTCTTGAATTCAATTTTAACTTAAATCTATATGATTTTGGGACCTTTCTCTTTCACTAGTCATATAAGGACACAGATATAGGTGGAAACTGTTACATTCAAAATTGTAGTTATTTTTATATACACATAAAATCAAGAGGCTTGTAGGTTAGGAAATAATAATATACCATTGTTTTCAGCTGGGTGCTGGTTGTGAGTGAAATGATAGGCTCAGCTTCGGATGTGAAGTATTTCAGAGGTTGTCAGAATTACCACTACCACTGGCTATTAGCTATTCCGGTCTGGATCTAAATGGAAAA
>NW_005285468.1:0-490 GCF_000412655.1 Myotis brandtii
AAAAAAAAAATGGGTACTTGCAAATGTCTAAATCTTTGTAACAAAAATCTATTCCTGGAACCAGAATCTGTTTTAAAAATTAAAATATGCAAGGTAGTTAAGTCTTTGTAATTATATTTTGTGTGTAAAGAAATTGTGTTGTTAAAAAAACAATGACAGTATCTTTTGCTAGGCTTTCTGTCCTGTTCTTTCATTTCGTTTCCTTTCCTTTTATATTAATCAAAAGTAGATATAAGGACCCAGAAATGGAGGAATTGGCTTGTTGTTTTGGAAGTTGGCTTCATAAGAAATGATTGCATGAATTATTTGAATAAGCACGAGAATGATGACTTTTCTTTGGGACAGAGGCCTCCTCATACCCAAAGGAATCCACCTACCTTCTTGAGTCTATGGAATCTGACTGTGTTATTTTCCGATTTTATTGCATACCAGACAATTATGACTTACTTACAAAAGATCACTGCCATGCCAAAAAACCAGATTGTCATTT
>NW_005285469.1:0-490 GCF_000412655.1 Myotis brandtii
AAATATTCCCTTTTAAAAATTCAAATTTCTCTGACAGGGATAAAACCTTATGTCACTTACACTTCAGGGAAAAAATGGTTTTATTTAATTAACACTGTTCATCGTGACAGGAGAAGCACGGGGCCAGCGCTAGGCCACCGGCTGTCACGGAGGCGTACGCCTCTCAGACAATGAAAAGCAGCAGCGAGGGTGGAGATAGACTTCGCTGGCTCCGCGGTTTTCCTCCTGACGTCCGATTCAGCTGAGTATGTCTCTAAGGGAAGGTCACATCCTATCACTTGTCTCGGCCTATTTCCCTTCCCTACAACTATGTTCTGCCTTGACTTCTGGGCACGTTTACCCATGATTCCGAAATCCTAGTTGAGTTTTCAATGTAGCCCAAACCTTGGGTCAGACCAAATGGATTTGAGTAACAGCTTTGCTCCCTGAAGATGATAAGGTTTTGAACAAACTTCTCAGCCTTCCTGAACCTCAATTTCCTCAGGGACAA
>NW_005285470.1:0-490 GCF_000412655.1 Myotis brandtii
GATTTTAGTACACGGACACGATTTGTTCCAATTTCCTCTACAGGGTTTAACGACGGATTCTGATTCCTGAAGGTAGCCTGCCAGCTGAGGCACGTGCGTACTTGGCATTGATACGGACCACATGGAGAAACTTACTCGTAGAACTGTGACATTACTCGGGAATCAAAAGACAAAGGGAAACACACAGCAGGTTTCTCACCCAGAATTATGCTCTGGTTGAAGGAAATATTTTCTCAAAACCATGTTACTTCATTTTAACAAATGTAGATCACATCTGCCATCACTCTTCCCAGAGCCAAGAAAAATAGCAATATTTTCATTAGAACTCAGAGTCAAACTTTACCACATTTTATAATGAAGCTACTGTTCCGGACCACCTGGCAGGCTCTCTGCCTTCTACCTCCAATGACTAAGTCTAGGAGTCCCCTGGGACAACGGCCTTGGACTTGACCAACGATATCCTATATAATAAAAGCCTAATATGCTAAGT
>NW_005285471.1:0-490 GCF_000412655.1 Myotis brandtii
TTGTTCACATGGAGTATTGGAAGCACATTAAAGTGACCAATTGAGATAATAATAAGTGGTGGAACAGAGAGGTAAATTCAGGTTGCTAAATGCAATGCTCGTCCCTTTTTTTCATTCTGTAGGTGAGTTTTCCTAATAGAAATAAAGGGAGTGTGTTGTGAACACAGTCAATAGAGGATAAGAATGGAATTAGGGAATCCCAAGTTTCAAGCGGAACAACACTGGGTTGGGTTTGAAATAAGAGTTTTGGAGAAGATATGAAAACATTGAAATTGATGACATGTTAAAGATAAGTTTTAAGAAGAAGGACATTGAATGTGGGTTGTTCTTCAGAAAGGCAGGTTAAAATATGGGGCTCAAGGATGTCCTGAAGTAGTTGCTGCTCTTTTGCTTGGTTGTTTATTTGGAGGAATGAGCAGCATTCAAGGTTTGTTTAGAAAAATATGAATAGAATTTGAGCCACTGGAAAGATTCTTTTGATCGCATAAAG
>NW_005285472.1:0-490 GCF_000412655.1 Myotis brandtii
ACACAGTTTACTTCCCCAGATGGAGAACAGGGTCCTCCAGGCAGGCTCACCTCCCTTCTCTCAGGCCCTTCTGTGTTGCCGGCACTGGGCTGGGCACACTGCAGTGGCTTGTGGGTTGATTGATGTTATGGGGCAGGAGGAACAGGCAGGAAGGGAGGGCGATTGATTCCAGCTGAGGCAGGAGGGAGGCGGGGCAGACGGAGGGTAATGGATGCCAGGATGGTGGGGGCAGGAGGGTCAGTAGCTAGAAGGAGCCCCCACCCCTCTGCCCTGGTGGCTCAGACCTGCAAGCCTGGGTTAAAAAACGTCATTTACAGAAGAAATCCCTCTGAGAGTGATTAAATAAATGACCATAACTCCTGGGATGAAATATGACAGCCATTAAAAATGCTTTGAAGAATATTTCATGATGTAGGGAAATGTTCCGACCCAATGAATGAAGAAACCAAGTCACAAAAGATAATGTACAATATGATTCCATTAAAAAAAA
>NW_005285473.1:0-490 GCF_000412655.1 Myotis brandtii
GGGGCCCGGTGGAGGGGTTGGGAGGCTGGCCGGCCCTCATGGCAACATGTGGCAGAGAAAAACAGCCACACAATGAAGACAGAGAAAAAAGTCACCTCCTCCCTCCCCACACAGACCTAGTCCCATCTCATCTGTTCCACAAGTGCACAGGTGGCCCCGCCTGGGTTCAGAAGGTCACCTGACGTCCAGGAGCCAGAGCAGAGGGACCAGAGGGGTCACACACAGGGTGAGCAATATCATAAAACCACCCCAACCCCCGTGAGTGTGGAAGGCAGACCGTGTCCTGGACACGTCTCCAGGGTCGGCTCCCACTGTTGCGCTGGTGACTGCTGTGTGGGCAAACTCCAGGTTGACTTATGCCTGTGTGTGCACCGGGTGTGGGGGCAGGTGTGCATGGGGACATGTGGGGGGTGCGTGGGTGGTAGCATGTGCATGTGGGGGGCACGTGTGTCTGTGTGAGTGCACCCCATGTATGTGCCACATGTGTGCA
>NW_005285474.1:0-490 GCF_000412655.1 Myotis brandtii
CTCTCATTCTGTATTGTGATCATGAACAAAGTTGTATTCATAAAGTGTATTAATGTGAAGTATATTAGCACAATTATACTGAACATTCATTAGGGAAGACTGCATTTTTAAAAACGTGTATACTAGTTGATCTTCCCACTGATCAGCTCTGGGCTACATACTTTGATCAGTGGTCTCATTTGATCTTTAAAACTATGAAATAAAGAATTTTTTGGTAATTAAAAATTTTTAAATATAAAATACACACTAGTTGCAAAAACAAAATTGTTTGCATTGCTGGTAATGGCAGGTCTAGACTCTGAGTGAGTCCCTGACGCCCAAGGCCAGGATTATGCCCCCGTTTTCTTTTCCTGTCTTCAGTGGTCTTGTCTCCTTTCCATTCACACCTCCCATGTACTGTTCCATAGCCCATCTCTCTTGAGCCTTTGGTTTCAGCTATGGCTTAGTGCCTACTACAACTGTGGCTTAAAATATTATTGTTTTTTGGCCC
>NW_005285475.1:0-490 GCF_000412655.1 Myotis brandtii
CATAAACTCTTCTAAGAAATAGAAGAGGAGGGAACACTTGCCAACTCTTTCTATGAGGCTAGCATTACTGTGATACCAAAACTAGACAAAGACATTACAAGGAAAACAACTATAGATAAATACCTATTGTGAATTTAGAGGCAAAAAATCCCAAGAAATATTAGCAAACAGAATTCAGCAACTCTAAAAAGGACAATAGACCATGACCAAGTGAGAGGACTCAGGAATGCAAGGTTGGTTTAACATTTAAAAATAAACTAATGTAATAAATCATACTATTTAGAATAAAGAAAAAAACACAATAATCTTAATATATGCAGAAAAACCCTTTGACAAAATCTAAAGTCTTTTCATTATAAAAACATGCAACAAACTAGACATAGAAGGGAACCTCCTCTACCTCCTAAATGGTATATGTGAAAAACCCACAACTAACATCACACTAAATGGTGAAAGTTTTTGCAGGATCAGGAATAAGGCAAGGAGGTCT
>NW_005285476.1:0-490 GCF_000412655.1 Myotis brandtii
ATTACCTTTTTATTAGTATAGATGTTATAGTGCTTGTCATGTAGTATTTGCTCATTAAATGAGGTATTCACTCCACAAATGTTCATTAAGTACTTACTATGTCCCAAGCATTGTACTGGGTCCTAGGACTATGACAGTAAATTAGATGCATGTTGTTTCTGCCCTTATGAAGCTTACAGGTTAGTAGGAATAACAGCTTGGAGCAGCGCCTTGGAAGCTATCATTATATTCTTTTCTAAAATATCATGTTTCCCTAAACACTTTAAAACATTTAAGATCTTATATGTACACTTTGAAACAGAATATTTTATCCTCTTTTCTAGAGAAATGGTCCTCAAAAGGGGTCAGTTTTGCTGCCCAGGGGACATTTGGCAATGTCTGGAGACTTTTTTTGTTTTCATAACCTGGGGGCTGGGAGCGTGCTGCTGGGATCTAGCGGGTGAAGGACAGGGATGCTGCTACACAGCCTACAACGCACAGGACAGCGCCA
>NW_005285477.1:0-490 GCF_000412655.1 Myotis brandtii
ACTGAATAATATAGTCCCAAAAGGTATGGATGACATTAAAATTACAAAAATATAAAAGGCTCTTTTACAAATAATGTCATAATCACAATATTCACTTGTTTTTTTTAAAAAAAATGGTTGGAAATCTCTTTAAATTGTCAAAAATGTCTACTTTGAAAATTTAAAAAATTTAAAAGTATTGAAATCAAAATTTATAAATAGATAGAATAATTTTTATATATGTATATATAATGTGTCCATTCAGCACTGTCAGTTAGAAGAAGAAGAATATATATCGAGAGAAGGAGACTATTTGTACAGATTTAAGAACACATGCTACATTTTCATACTTAGACAACTGGGAAATTTGGGATTTTTAGAACCATGAGAGCAAAATTCTTCTAAAGTACAACATTGATCACAAGACCAGTATGCAGATGAGAAAGCGGAGATCCAGGAATCGTGAATATACAGAGAAAATTATTTAAAACAATAATCATCATGTTCATTT
>NW_005285478.1:0-490 GCF_000412655.1 Myotis brandtii
AAGAAAAAATATCTGATTAACTAAACACAAAAAGTACTGAAATTATTTCAACAAAAGAGATTGATATATTCTTGGGAGTATGAACTGGGTCTTGAAGATTCTTATATCCTCTACTTCAAGCAAATAAATAACCATAAACCTGTTGGTTAAAAGAAAGAATGAGCAAGTGGAATGGCCAATTCATTCACATTTAAGATTAACCCCATCCAATATTGTTTCAAATATTAGAAAAAGTTTAAAGCAGGCAGAAATTATTTTTGCTAATATAATTTCAGATAATAATACACACCTCAGTTACCGTTTCAAGTGCAAATCCTGAGTGATTCATTCATTTCATCAGTGTTTGGAAATTTTGGGAGCCTCTTATATTCTGGTCATAGTCTTTGAGACTTATATTTATTGACATCTGATTTAGAGTATTTTAAAATCATTGGAAAAGTATTTTCATCTCCATACCATCTCAAACTAACATTGTTAACTAATTCTTTGC
>NW_005285479.1:0-490 GCF_000412655.1 Myotis brandtii
AACACAATATTACAAATAGTTGCTTAAATGGTTTTTTCAATCATTTGAAAGACAGTAAGTTATAGGATGCTTTCTATTAGTTTATTATCAGTATGGTGCAATGGGAGCGCCTGCCAACACCAGTGCCCTGGCCGAGAACGTGACTGCTAGTCTGGTCTGAGGAGGAACAACTCCACCACATGCCAGCTGCAGAGCCGTGGCTGTTACACTCCTGCTTCCTCACCTGTAAAATGCGGATTAAAAAGAATGCCTGGTCCTGGGATGTTGCAAGGACTAACTGAGGTGAAGTACGGAAGCTGCTAAGCATAGGGCCTGGCACATAGTAAATGCTGAGTAAGTCGTTCAAGTCACCACTTCATTTAAGACCCGTGTGTCTAACTCTGACAGGCTGGGCACTGCTGTCTTTTTCTGAATATTCTTAATCCTTAAAGTCTGCTTCAATCATGTGCCACTTTTCTTTCTTTCTTTAAAATATATTTTTATTGATTTC
>NW_005285480.1:0-491 GCF_000412655.1 Myotis brandtii
GCAAATGCTGTAGTAGAAAGATATCCATACAGTGTGAATGTATCATAGATATGTTGCCAAGGAGATCAGAAAAAGCTTTTCTGATAAAATAACACTTAAGGTGAAATGTGAAATGTGACCAGATGGTAATTAGGCAAATTGGGGAAAACAACAATGTTTCAGACGGGGATGCTGGGGAAGGGGTGCATGTGCAAAGATTCCGTGATGGGAGAGATATGGTTAAGTATAGGCAAAAGAACAGTGCAATAGTGTAACCAGAGTGCAAAGAGTGAAGAAGGTGCTTTATCTGAGTTGACAAAGTAGATAGAGTTTGAATCATATAGGATCATATACAGCATATTAAGAAGTTAGTTCACCCTGCCCTGGCTGGGTGGCTCAGTTTGTTGGAGTGTTGTCCTGTACATATCTAGGTCACAGGTTCAATATCCAGTCAGGGCATATATGGGAGGCAATTATCAATGTTTCTCTCTCACATCAATGTTTCTTTCTCT
>NW_005285481.1:0-491 GCF_000412655.1 Myotis brandtii
GAGGAGCTGTATTGAAAGGGCCAGGAGGTTGAGAACCACTGGTCCCCACTGTTTAAATCTGTAGCCACCAGCCAGGAAGCCCCATTGCAACCAGGGAACTGAATGCTGGATTTTAGTTACAGTAAATGTAAGTAACCACAGGGGGCGATGGGTACTGGACGGGCCCACACAGTTCCGGAGCCGAAGCGTTACTGTGTGAAACGATGTATCGTATCAGCACCTCAACTTACACACGTGAACTCACCCGGTGGCGGTGGCTCAAAACATTTCTGACGACTAAATTACCAAATCGCTAAACGCTCATACTTTGTAAGAAAAAAAAAAAAAAGAAAGCGCTACTTTTTGTTACTGACAAACACTGTCCGATTACTAAGCTAGAGATACATTTCAATACATCTTCCCCGAAGGAAACCTAATAGCCTGCTAAATTACAAAGACTTCTGAAGTTCTCTGCGGTGTTTCCCAAATCTCGCCAGTACCCCTTCTTTAAA
>NW_005285482.1:0-491 GCF_000412655.1 Myotis brandtii
AACCGGGCCGGGGTTCTCTCAGCTCCTAGCACAAAATGGCGCCGCCTGCCAGAGAACTGCTCCAGCGCCCCGGCTCGCCTCGCTTCTGCGCAGGCGCACCTGGCGCAGGCCCGGTACTCGGTAGCGTCTGCAAATGCGTGGTGAGAGCCTTGGGGGATGTGCGCAGGCGCTTTGCGTCTCTCCAGCCTCCCGCTGCGAAAGGCCGGGACGCATGCGTGTTGTCTATACGGCGCCTGCGCGTAGTGTCTGGGAACGCGCGGTTGGTCGGCGCACTAGCCCGTGGCTGCTAAGAACGCCTGCACAGCCGGAAAGCGGGGCGGGAGGAAGTGATTGCGTTTTCCTCTTAGGCGGCGCCATTTTGTGCTCAGAGCCGCTACAGCCGCTGGCGGTGTGGGGAGTAGGTGCCGGAGACGGGGAACTCGGGATGGCGGAGACCCTGGCAGGCTCTGGCGACTCGGGTTCTGGCACGGCCGCGGTTGGTCCGGGCGCCT
>NW_005285483.1:0-491 GCF_000412655.1 Myotis brandtii
GGGTAGCAGTGTAGCTTTAAGTTTAGTGGGTGGGATGCTCACTGTGCCCCTTGCTGGAAATATTCCCCTGCTGGGAACCAAAACTTCTAAACCCACAGAGCTCAAGAGATTCAGGGAAAAGAAGTATATGTTCTCCAAAAGGGTAATAGAAAGTGATGGTTCCCCAACTCCCAAATAATAGCTACTGAGGACACACCCACGTCAGGCACCACATAACAATCATTGATTTAGAGCAAGTACTGCATCCTAAACGATTAGGGCAGTGGGGCACCAACCTGGAGTCTCAGTTGTGCCTTCAACAAGTTGTCTGATCACTCAGAGCAACAGCTTCTGGGGGTATGAGATGGAATACAATCACTCGCTTTCATGGCCATGTACCCACTGCCTCACTTGCTTTGCTGTTAAGTGGGACCCCAAATGTGGCTATAGGAGTGAGTGGAGGGAGAGGCACTGGGCATCAATAGCAGATGACATGGGGCTCCCACAGTCTG
>NW_005285484.1:0-491 GCF_000412655.1 Myotis brandtii
AAGTCCTGTCTTCCACTGTGTACCCTATCAAGCCTAGATGAGATTAGTTTAGCCTAAAACTGGATGTTCTGCTTATAACCATGTTTGTCTTCTCGTGTGCCTTCCATTGGACTCATGAATCCTCCTGATTTCTTCTATCTCCTGGTTTACTGGTACTTTCTTGAGTCATGTACCACAGACAGTTTTCAAATAACTCTCCACCCCAATGAATTAGACCTAGACACTCTATATGATGTTTTAAAAGATGCCATCCACATACAGCTCATTTCCTTTCATTTAAAATAATGCATATTTGTGCTTATCTAATTATAGAAGTGATTACATAATTTACTTAACCAATTTGATATTGTTAGGCATTTTGTTTTTCAGTATTTACTACCATAAGTAATGTGAGATGAGCAACCTTATATGAAACCTCTGTGATTTTAAACATATGTCATTTAACATCTGTGTTTTTCTCCTGAGAGTATATTTATAGAAGTATAATTGTT
>NW_005285485.1:0-491 GCF_000412655.1 Myotis brandtii
TTTTCATTTTGAGTGAATTACCTGAAATATAAACATACAAGCTAAGAACAGAGTCAATTTTTAATACAATTTATTATTGTCAGAGAAGATGACTATGCACATTCAAAGGGAAATCTAACTAATACAGTGTCTTGTCTGGAGTTGGCATCCTCACTCCTCAGTACTGGTACAAACACCAAGAGCACTAATGCGTACTTATAACCGACGCCTTAATTAATTTGTCTTCCTGCCTTGCCCGTTTGTCAGAGAATCTTCTCCCAATCTTCTTCCTGTTGAGTAAGCAATGGCAAGTGACCTCATCCCCTCCACCACGGCCAGCTGGACCAAGGAGGACCATCTGATCCAAACTGTGCCAATCAGATTCTCTCTTCCAAGAAACAGTCATTGTTTCAGAAATTGAGTAAACTGGGACAAGGTTAAGAGTAAGTAAACGATACTGGGTCTGTATGGAAGTAAACCTGATAAATGTGGTCTGCAGAGAGCAAAATGAA
>NW_005285486.1:0-491 GCF_000412655.1 Myotis brandtii
AACAGTTTATTAAGGGAACTTATGGACAGAAAAGAGTCTTGGGCATCAGCAAAAAGATGGATCTCTGCACCCAAGAGGGGATGGGGCTTGATGTATGCAGCCTCCAGGAACCCAGGTGGTTTGTAGCTAAGTGACTTGTGCTTGTTATAAGGTGTATTTTCCAAAGCATTAAACAACTTAAGGGACCTACTTAATGGACCTTCCAGATGATGAAGGCGAACCCCCTCCAGGGTGAACTGTTGTTTTCTGAGAGCAACTTGCTTCTTAAGATGGCCTTGCTCATGGCAAGCACCAGAAACCACTTTGCCTAACATAGGGCCATGTCGGCAACTTAGTCTGCAGATATGTTTGCATAAGTACTTAAAGGTGTGTACAAGAATAGTCATCTCAGCATTGTTTATAATAGCAAAAGGCCAGGATCAACCATATTGGGATGAGATTAGTTATATAAAGTATGATGCATCCAAGAAGTGGGGTACTAGATAGCTATT
>NW_005285487.1:0-491 GCF_000412655.1 Myotis brandtii
GTGTTAGGAGAAAGGAAGTTCAGAACCTATAGATCTTTGGTTGCATGACATCTCCAATTTCCCCAGAGCAAAGAAATTAGCTTTTAGGCTACTTGTTCACAGGTTTATTAGGAAAATATACATAAAGGAATTTCTCATTCCTACAATCAATAATAATTTAAAATATTACATTTCACATATATTAAGCAAAATACTAAATGTCTGTTCTATTTATGTGTTCTTTTCAGAATCTTAGACTTACTGAAAATAAAGCTTATGTACCTGAACTGAGGTCTTCTTCGACCCCATATCCAGGATTTGGTCATTGTAAATTTCAAATGGACAACTTTGAAAGGACCTGTTGTTTTATGCATTTAGGAGAGTTGGTTGCTATCTCCTCTGGTACTAAGTTGCCTGTCATCATAGCTCTGCTGTCCTGATTAGGACTGTGGGAAGTGACAGTGCAAGGTTGGCTGCAAGAATTGACAGGAGGGTCGGGCTGGTGTTGCTCA
>NW_005285488.1:0-491 GCF_000412655.1 Myotis brandtii
CACACACACTGCATGAATTTTGTGCACCGGGGCTCTTGTAAATTTAATAAAAGAGAAGATCTACCTATGTTGCTGTTTATGTCTGTATTTGGTTAATGAGATCATATAAATTTTGTAGAGAATAAAATAGTATATATTGCCTATGTTTGAATAATACTTTGAATTCATTTATTCATTTTATAGAGGATGTTTTATTCAATCTGCCTTGGTTTCAAATGACTTTATTTTCCTCTGTATACCATCTTACTCTACTTTTCCTCAGTATCTATTACTAATGTACCAAGTCTTAGCATTGTCTACTCTGAAATCCTTTATTCTATTCTCCATCAAAGGTAGATTCCATTCTTCTGTGCTTCTTTAGCATCCTATGCACATGTACACTTCCATCTGTCACCTCACCAATAAAATAGTTATCTTCTCATCACCCCTGCAAAAAAACCCAAAAACAAACAAACAAAAAGCACATTTGTTTATCAACATTTAAAAGTTGG
>NW_005285489.1:0-491 GCF_000412655.1 Myotis brandtii
ATTATTCTCTGCATACCTTTCAGGTTTCTATGTCTTGAAGGTAAGGGCTATTGCTCATTCACCTTTGTTTTCCCTACAGTATCTGGAACAGTGCTTGCAGTAGGTCAATTGTAGCATCCGGCAAAATTTATGGAGCCTTGAGTATATGCCATGCCTTGTATAAACACTCTTTACACATATTACCTCATTTAATCTTCACAGACCTAGGTAGTTACACCATCCTTATTTACAGAAGAGAAAAATTAGGCATAGAAAGCTAAATAACTTGCCTAAAATCTCAAAAGTAGTCAGTAGCAGCAATCTGTCTTAACCATTGCGCTGTATACCTTCTTAAAGGATATACTATCTGTTTATTGAATTGAATTATTGAAAGCATTTTTTACTTGATCCATGGGAAGTACATTTTGATGTTTTTCAATTTATTGGAATGTTCAGTTTGTAGACGGAATGCATGGCCAGTCACTTTTTAAATGTCCACACTACAGAAATGC
>NW_005285490.1:0-491 GCF_000412655.1 Myotis brandtii
AAATTAATAAATTGGTGGGCTTTGTGTAAAGCAGATTGCTCTCCATAATGTAGGTGGGCCTCATCTGATCAGTTGAATGACTAGCCTCCCCAAGCAAGAGGGATTTCTCTAGGAGAGTGAGTGCCTTCAGATTTCATCTTCACCATCATCTCTCCTGGGTCACCTGCCAACCTTTGTACTGGAACTGAAACATCAGCTCTCCTGGGTCTTAAGCCTGCAGGTACACACTATAGATTTTGAACTTTCCAGCCTCCCATAGTTGCATGAGCCAATTCCTTATAAATCTCTTTCTATTTATATACACATCCCATTGGTTTTGTTTCTCTAAGGAACTTTTACTAATATATTGCCTTTACCCTGGAACCTGTAAGCTATTTCTATTTTCTTACATGTCACAGTTACCACCAGTTGTCTCATATCTGAAAATCCTTCTTTCATATGTATATATTCACCAGTTTTTTATTTGTGTAAAGTAGGCCAGTTAACTCAGT
>NW_005285491.1:0-491 GCF_000412655.1 Myotis brandtii
CCAGTGACTACAGGGGCCAACATGTCAGCTTTCCAGCTTCCACGGGAAAAAATGGGAGGTCTAGCAACAGTCAAGAGACACGGAGCCCGGTGGTCCAGAGATCCCACAAAGACAGGCAGGGTCCCTGCCGCAGCCTCCTCGCTCTCGCCTGCCTGACTCTTCACTCTTTCCCATGACCTGCCTCACTGTTGCAGCCAGCTGTGTTTTCAGAAACAGTTGAGCCCCAAAGTAGAGCATGACTCAGGGAGACCAAATGCTGATGACTCAGCTGCCTGGCACTCTCTCTCATGAGTCTGCGCTGCTCTAACCAGTTATCTCAACCGGGTTCGGACCTGGGTCCGACCCAATGGCTCCCCCACAACAAATATTCTATACCATCACCTTTACATTCCTGAAATTAAAGCAGAATCACCCCCTTACACACCATTCTAAAAATCAGTATGAGGCCCTAATGGGAACATAAAGGAGAAGTAAAAGAAAAGAAGCTTATG
>NW_005285492.1:0-491 GCF_000412655.1 Myotis brandtii
CCTGGCTTACCTGGTCCATGGGTAGAAATGGGCAGGCTGGCGGTTGGCACGTGCGGACAGGGAGGCCTCAGTAGTGGTTGGGCCCCGGGTCTTGTCAGCCAGACTCTGCTCAATGGCCATCTGGACCAGCTCCTCCTCGCTCAGGCTGCTGTACAGGCTGTACTCCTCGTTCCCAATGGCACGCTGTGTGCCCGGAGCGCTGATCTCCATGGCCATCTCTTGCACCTCTCACCCCGGTCTCCAGAGGAGACACTTGGTGGGGAGGAGGAAACAGCAAATCAGAAAACCCTGTGAGGAGACCAAAACATCCTGGTCACTAACAATTTTGCAAAACATCTATGTTTACCCACTGGGAAGTCTCTGCTATCTTCTGGCATCCACGAATCTATGAACCAGCCACCCATCTGTCCTTTTATGCATCCCCCCATGCACCCATCTGTCCATCCAACCACTCATTTATCCATCCACCCTCCCATCTGTCCACTTATCCA
>NW_005285493.1:0-491 GCF_000412655.1 Myotis brandtii
CGGAAAAGCCTTTCTTCTTTGAAAGCAAGGATACACCTTCGGACAGACCCCGGTTTATTTTGAGAGGTGTCGACAGCACCCTCTCCTTAATGGTTTCCCCACCTTGGTAGGAACGCCTTGGGACTTAGAGGGGATGGAAGCCACCTGCGATGCCCAGAGAAGACCTCTGACAGAGCATGGAACCCTCGACTCCCCACAGGTCTCTGGGTAACGAGAATCCCATGGAGCTTGGCCTAGAGGTTAGTTCATGTCAGCTATCCACAAGCCAGTGAACCATGACGATCAGGGTTGCTAACTTCTGGGTCCAGTTCTGCGGCTTCTGTTTCAGCAGTGATGGCAACTTGAAAACGTCACCTGTCTTCTGTGCTGACAAGGGTAGGTGTCTGAGAAAATTGCAATGTCAGTGACTACCCAAGTCAAAGGTATTGAGAACCTACGAATTGGGAGCTAACATCAGGCCCCTGTCCTCCTGAAGTGTACACAGCCCCTGT
>NW_005285494.1:0-491 GCF_000412655.1 Myotis brandtii
CCTTCCTTACCCTGGCTGCCAGCTGCTGGTGGGGCCCTCCTTTGTTCCGCAATGCCCCCTGATGCTCAGCGCACATCATAGCAAGTGGTTGAACTCCTGTTCGGTCGAACTCCTGGGGGGATAATTTGCATATTAGCCTTTTACTATATAGGATTGCCTGGGGATAGGAGTGGGATCAGGGATTGACTACAAATGGGCTCCAGAAAAATTTGAGAGGTTATGGGGACTGTTATAAAATTGGAATGTCCTAAAATTGTTTTAAAATTTATGATAGTTACAAAACTCTATAAATTTTCTAAAAATCTCTGAATTGTACCTTAATCATCAGATTTTATGGTATATAAATTATACCTCGATGAAGCTGTTAAAAATAGCTAATTCTCAAATAAAAAAACAATACAATACTTTAAACAATAAAGATTTTTTAAAAAAATCTACACTAATAAAAGAGTAGGATGCAAATTGACCATACCTTCGTGATGCCCACCAGC
>NW_005285495.1:0-491 GCF_000412655.1 Myotis brandtii
TGTTTAGAACTCTCCTGGACTCTACTATGCTCTCTTCTTTTGTTTGATTTTAATCTGCATCATTTTGCAGTTATAAACTATGACTGAGTATGGGAGCTTTCAATGAATTCTGTGAATCCTTCTAGCAAATTTTTGTATCTGCATGTGGTTTTGGAAATCTCTGAATTTGCAACTGATGTTAGAAGTGAGGGTGATCTTGTGTGAACTGTGTTCTCTCCAACTTTGCACAGAAGATCCCAACTCTAAAAAGATTATATTTACTAGTAAGAGGAAACATTTCATCATTTTTGTGGAACATATTTTTGCAATTTCAAAGTTTTGTTTTGAATATTTTAATATCCAAAGGACAACATTCCATTTTATTTTTATCATATACACATATGAATGTGTTATGTGATTTTGTGAAATTCTAGAATCTCTTTTCCAAATACACTTTTAAACCTTTCTAAAAAAATTAACAAGATGGACTACCAACCATTGACATATATATT
>NW_005285496.1:0-491 GCF_000412655.1 Myotis brandtii
TGTGTGTGTGTGTGTGTGTGTGTGTGTGAGCACGCGCACGCACATGCGCAGGGAGACAGTGGTTGTGTGAGACCCCTGAGCCTAGGAAGGCAACAAAGAGGGAGCAGCAGCTGGAAGGTTCCCATGGGGATTCCAAGGTGGGGGACCTGCCGAGCAGCTGGTCATGGCTCCTTTGACCCTTCAAGCCCGATCTCTTGTCTCTCCAGGGCTGAGTGCTCCCTGCTCCCATTTCCAGCCTCCCAGCCTCCTGGGTGACATCCCCAGCTCACCTGTGGACTTCCTGTCCGTTTCTAGCCACACCACTCCCATTAGCCCCTGCTCAGTGCCCTGGCCTGTTCCTGTGGCCTGTGGCCTGGGAAGGGGCGTGGGAAGGGCAGTGGCATTCCAGTGGGGCTGAGATCACTGTGCCCGGGAAAATGGGCTGCCAGGGGAGGTCAGCCTGCGTCACTTGAGGGCCCTGTTGGCAGATCATAAAAGCTGGAAATGTCTGA
>NW_005285497.1:0-491 GCF_000412655.1 Myotis brandtii
CTGTAACAGAGACTTGTATTGATTTGTGTGATAATCCTGCCTGACAAGTCCTTATCCCAGGAAGCTTGTTTAATCCTACAGTTTTAGTTTATTCAAATATAGTTGGCAGATTTCAAATCAAGGTGAGAAATGAATGGAATTTGATAGTCTCCCAACTATTTATTCTCTTTTAGACCTGCACATGAGATGATGAAGGTCCCCATGGTATCAAGAAAAATTAAGTTTAGATGAATTCAACCACAGACAAGTTTCACCCTACCTGGTAACCAGTTTAAATAGCGGAATGGACTGCCACCACTCCATTGCCATCCACTGTTTGAACCCAGACTGTTAAGTCCAATCCAGAGTCCTGAAGTCAAGGAACTGGTGAATCCTATACAACAAAAGCAAAAACAAAAACAAAATTCATATTCAGAAAAGACAGAGAAATTAAATTCAGAAGTAAGCACTCTTTAAGGGATATATCTATCCTTTGACATTCCTCATCTGCT
>NW_005285498.1:0-491 GCF_000412655.1 Myotis brandtii
CCAGGGACCATGGGAGAGATGGGGAGCCTGAGGCCAGAGGGGCTTTGTGGGTGCTGAGTGAGGGGACTCAGGGACCCACTGTGAGTTGGGGCAGGGGCTGGAGGCCATGTGCCCAGGGACTGGCGGGGGCTCTGGTTAGGTCCCAGGAGAGCTGAGGAAGATACTGTCTGTGGCAGAGTACCCATCAGGGAGGTATGCATGACCCTTACAGGGCAGCAGGAGTCTGGGAAGGCTTCCTGGAAGAGGGGGCAGCCTTGGAGCCAAGTGGTGAAAGATTTCGAAGGGGTGGGGGCGTCATTCTTTCCTAGAGTCTCCCAGCGTTCTGCATTGTCATGTGGAGAGTAAGGTGACCTTCTGAAAAGAAGGCGCTGCCAGGTGGCCCAGACTCTGAGACTGCGCCCCTCAGGGAAGAGCAGGGATCACTCCACTTGGCATTTACTGGCTGAGAATTGGGGCTCCTCACACCCGAGGATCTCCAGGCTCAGGGGCCC
>NW_005285499.1:0-491 GCF_000412655.1 Myotis brandtii
AGAAGGAGGTGTTTTGAGATAATTAAGGGTTCCATGTCTCAACAGATTAGAAATATGTCTGGTATCTGGTATATATTCAATAAATATTAGATGAATAACTGAATGAATTAATGCTGAAGACTAAAAGGACTTTGCTGAAGGGGGTGGGAAGGAAAAGGCATTACTATTTGGTGGTGAGAGGGGATAAGCCAAACCACACATCTAAGATCATTATTCAGAAAGATTTCAAAATTATCAATTTTACATGGCCTTGTGCTAGTAAGCATCTTTGAAATGATTTTGATTAGTTGATAGAGCATTTTGATAGCTTCTGGACAGAAGGAGCCTGTATAAGATTTAATTTTGTCCTTCCTGATACTATTGTTAGAAAACTTGTTTCAATACCTATATGGCCTAATATATTTATGTACACACTTTATGTTAGATAAACTCTACATCTGAGGATGATGGTTTTAGCAGCAATAATACAGGGTGGGGCAAAAGTAGGTTTA
>NW_005285500.1:0-491 GCF_000412655.1 Myotis brandtii
TAAAACCTGTCATAGTTCTCGGGTTTTCCATCACCTCGAGAGTTGTCTGCCCAAGTATCGCTGCACCAGGAAGTCCTCCTACCTCAGCGACGAAAGGGTCCCCTCAGCACCCCATGCAGACATCAGAGCTGCTGTCCTTCACATTGCACCAGAACCAAGTTAAAATGCCCAACATGCTCATTTTTGTCCCATCCCAACCCCTGCTCACTCAGCTGTGAGGTTGTCTGAAATGAGGACTACATGGTATTCACTGATGCATTCCCTCAGCCCAGCATATACTCAATAAATACTTGCTCATCATGGGAGAACCAAGGTCTCTGGTTAGAACAGAGAACTGTCCATGCCAAATTCCAGGCTCAAGGACGATGACCCACAATAGCCCCGGCTTGGCTTACTGACCCTTGACCTGAGCCAACAAAACAGATTGAAGTCTGACCAAGGCCATCAGGGGATTGTGTGTTTAGAGAAAGACAAAGCTCATGAAGGAAGTC
>NW_005285501.1:0-491 GCF_000412655.1 Myotis brandtii
TTTTTGAGAAACACAACTCTATGATATTCACCTGGCCCATGCCCTTGAGTTTTATGGGACAAAAGCTTTTTTCCAAATTTATCACAATGGAGTGTCTTGTTCAATTAACTATCCCTGCCAATCATCTCTGCATGGAGCCACGAGGCAACACTCATCTTATTTGTAAGGCACTACCTACCAAGCCCTTCAAAGTACTGGAGGAAATCCGTGATAAATAATAAAATACACAAGCGGAACAGGCTCAAACTAGCTCTCAAAAATATACATGTCCTACTGATCTGAACAGGAGGGAGGGAAGAAAGCATCTTATATACCAACACCATATCACTACAGAAATTTCATTAAAAATTCTAAGTATTAAGTTTCACCAAAATTGATGGCTTACATTTTATAGATTCAAAGCAAAATAATTTTTCTAAAATAGCATAATGCATAGATAATATTCTATAGTTGTTTATGATTGTTTTCTTCTTCCTCATATTTTCTTTATG
>NW_005285502.1:0-491 GCF_000412655.1 Myotis brandtii
TCATTTAAAAAATTGTGAAGTTAGGTTTTTTGTTGTTGAGTAAACCTTAGAAACTTTAAATTCCATCCCTCTTTCTTCTCCTTAATAAATATGGTCATATATCAATATGTTTGTTAAAAGAAGAGAGTAATTGAAGAGGGTGGAGGATTCCTGGAAGAGAGATCACCGAGGTTCTCATTGCATAGGATCATATCCTACTTCCTCAGCATATGAGGCCCTTTCCAACCCATCCCCATCTCCCTGTCCAAACTCCTGCCCTGACCAGCCCAGTGGTCCACTGCATTCATTTACCTGCCCAAATAACTCTCACACCTCCAAACCTTTGAAGAACTCCTCTTCCCTATGAAGACTTTCCTGCTCTGCCTCATTTGTTCTTATGGTATATCAGTTGTTCATTCATTTATTCATTCATTCAAGAAATGTACATAGAATTGTTGGTGGGAATGCAGGTTGCTGCAGCCACTGTAGAAAACAGTATGGAGTTTCCTCAA
>NW_005285503.1:0-491 GCF_000412655.1 Myotis brandtii
GGTTCATAGGTTGATGCTCAAACACTGAGCCACACCGACTAGGTTTTAAGACAGTGTTTCTAAGGGCCTTTCATATGAGTTCAAGGAGGGTGAATAATACTGGGCTGGAGAATATACTATGAATGATGGTAAGAAAAGGACAATGAGCATTTGGGACAGAATACTTTATGTATGCACTGTGTATCATCCTAAAGTATTCACTCTACATCTATAAAATAAGTAAATTGTGTCTATTTTCTTTGAAGTAAAAAAGCAGATCTTTAAATATCCACTATTTCCTTTAATGTAAACTGTAAAATGTGTTCTAAATGCTGAGAGTGTTCTTCTAAACATTTAAGGCACAGATACAGACGAGTGGAGTTACAATTATTGTCTTTGGTAAACTGAAGAAATATCATTATAAAGAGAAATATTCCATACTAGCATGGATCATAATACTTAAATGAATATGCTTACATCAATGTCATTCTGTCATCCAAAAATATTTTTTG
>NW_005285504.1:0-491 GCF_000412655.1 Myotis brandtii
AGAACATTGTTTTGTGCAGTAGAGAATGCAAAGCTTATAATTAAGGCAATTTGTAGTAGGTGGTGTTGCTATGGTGTTGTCCAAGGAAATCTGAAATTTTGATTAATCAGAAAGCTTATTGAATGCAGGTTCAAGTGACAGCTAGGTGATTTGGGATGAAAGGTAGCAGATAACAAAAAGAAGGGGAGAGGAAGGAAGGAAAGGGTTTTTTAAATCCTTTTCTACATTCCCTAAAGTTACTCATTTTCCTCATCTTTCTTTACACTGTGTTCTTCCAGCTTTCCTGTCACCTTCCCTCTAAGCCCTGCAGAGAAACCCACATCTCCATCTCCAGACAATCCTTTTCAATAAAAACCTAGCCTTTTATTTCTAACACCTTCTCTTGAACATAGAAATCTAGCCACCATCACAAATATTGTTCTGTTACTGACCCAGTCATCCTTCCAGAATGCACTTGATAACTGGTCAGTGCCTAACATTCTCACTGTTAC
>NW_005285505.1:0-491 GCF_000412655.1 Myotis brandtii
CTCTCTAACACCCAGTCAGGAATGACAATACATTTCTAACCTTGATTAAGTTACCAATTCATAAGCTCTCAAAGAGCCACTTGCAGAGAGTGCTAGGTCAGAAGAGAGAATCTACTGGTTGGCACTGCTTAGTTGGGGAGGACCCTTTAATGTGAAGTAGGAAATAAAGAGTAGGCACAGCTTGTATTGTGATCTTTCCCTCCTCCACTAATTCTCACTTCCCATGTCAAGTTTCTCATGAGTTCTCATTTTGAGTCACAAAGCTACAAGTTGCCTTTTAGGGTATTTAAACACTTATTCCAGTCTATTACTCTCTGATATTCCATTTCACTAGTCCCCCACCTCTAAGCCCACTGCCCTTCCTCGTGCATGCAATGTAGAATATCCTATATAATAAAAGCACAGTGACTGAAACGGTGGAATGACCAGAGAACAGAATGACCACAGCCCCTCGCCCTGGCTGGCCTTGTCCCCCAGGGAGCGGTTAGGGG
>NW_005285506.1:0-491 GCF_000412655.1 Myotis brandtii
TCTCTAGTTACATATAAATAAATATACATATTTTTAAAATAAAAAATATGTGCAAGAGATATTATACAAGTTCATAATAACTCTTTATGAGCATTCCATGGCAGCAATGACTGCATAAATTCACTTTCTAGATTTACATGACATCTTCCATATCCTTGCAACACTGAAAAAGGAAACCTATTTGACATGGTAGAATGCAAACAATAAGTCTACTAAAGGGAAATAATCATCTCCATTTGGTTAATTGAAAAAACACCAGAAATTTTAAAATCAATGTTGCCTACTAGGCTAGGAAAAAAATTAAAGGAAAGAAAACTAATTTGATTATAAGAAACAAAATAAAAGGTTAATTCCAATAGAATAAAATACATGACCTAAATAATATCAGTGGGTTATATATTTCTTTCAAGTAATAACAACAGTGTACAATTCATTTCTTGCATAGAATTTACAATTACTCAGGTAATACATTATAATAAATAGAACCATAA
>NW_005285507.1:0-491 GCF_000412655.1 Myotis brandtii
GGGCCGGGTGGCAGGTGGCTTTTCCGGACGGCAGCCTGGCGGGCTGCGGGGGAAGCGGAGGGAGCCCACTAAAGGGGCTGCGTTTGTTCGTTATCCTCGCACGGGACCAGCAGGGTCGCCCGCCCGCCTCTGCCTTCTGTCGCTTTGCAGACCCGGGGCCCATCTGTTGGGGGTGAAAGGGCCGCTGGGGAGGCGATGGTTTCTGTGCTCCGCTGCTGATCCCTGATCTTATCCACCAGGTCAGTGGCCTCCTCTCCAGTCTGTGGCTCCCCCTTGTTTTCTCACTCGATGCCATGTCCCCCAGATGTAAGTGGGGCTCCCAGCCTCTCCAGAGGAGCCCGGGCCTGGCAGCGGATACTGGGGGGCCACCGAGAGAGACCGAGACCCAGGGAAATTGATAGCAATGAGAGACGGGCCAGGTTTCCCGAGAGCATCTCCACGGGGCTGCAGTTCCCACCGGGACGGGTTCATGCTCCTGGTCCCCAGCCCTC
>NW_005285508.1:0-491 GCF_000412655.1 Myotis brandtii
GCAGATGAAGGACAATAAAAGCCTTGGTAAAATATGAGTGTGAGAAACAAAGCCAAGATGGTGAGACTGAAGCAAACTGTGCTCAGCCTGAGGTACCCAAGCTTCAAGGGTACAGATTTGTGGAATAAGACAGAAAGTCGACCCAATATAATAGAAGATGGAAAAGGGTTCGGTATGCTCTGCCTGAAAAAGAGCAAATTGGAGGACGCTAACCATGAGACCATTTGTGGACTTAGTGCAGGTCACTACAATAGCAACGGACAGGGACAATGGCAAAGGCTCGCGGGACCCATGACAAGGAACAAGGGTATGTCTTCATCTTACAAGCCAGGAATTTGTGACTAACAAGCAGTTCAGTACCAGGCTAGCTGAATTGTATAACAAGTCTTACTGGAGGTCTTTTAATACCAGTTTAGAGAGCTAGCAAAGGAAACTAATATTCAGGTCATTTGAATTCTCGAAAACACAACACAATTAGCTGAAATGAAAAA
>NW_005285509.1:0-491 GCF_000412655.1 Myotis brandtii
AATAAGGTAAGAAAAAGAAATAAAATGAAAGGAAGGAAGAAATCAATCAGAAAGGAAAAAACAAAATCATTATTTAGAGTTGACTTGATCTTGCATATAGAAAAAAATGAAATCTACAAAAAGTAAATAGAAGTACAAAAAAGAATCTACAAAAATGTAAATAGAACTAATTAGATTTTAGCAAGATTGCACAATACAATTGTATTTCTATAAATTAACAATGAATCATTGGAAATTGGAATAAAGACAATACAATTTATAATAGTGCCAAACAACATGAAATACTTAACAATAAGTTTACCAAAATAGGTGTAAGACCTTTACACTGAAAACTCTATGCTTATGGATCAGAAAACTTAATATTGTTAAGGTATCAGGTGTCCTCAAATTGTTTAGATTCAACATGATATCAAGCTGATTCTTAAATTTATATGGAAATTCAAAGGTCTTAGAATGATCAAGACAATTTTGAAAAAGAAGAAAATTCGAAT
>NW_005285510.1:0-491 GCF_000412655.1 Myotis brandtii
ATCCTCCAGTTATCTGCCCAACCCTACATGAAATAACTGCTAGAGATGCCTTAGCTATGGATATCTCCTTCCCTTCCCAGCTAAATCTTTAGGTAGTGTTTCCAACCTCTCATGTTCATTTAGGACTAACACACTGAAATCTGGGCTCTAGTCCACTCCTTTGAAAATGCTCATTAGGTTCCACGACCTTCCTGATTTCAACAGCCCCAGCCAATGAACACTTCATTCCTTATCTTCTTGACCTTTCTGCAGAAAAACTGACAATATCCTCCTTCCGGCAAATCACCTTCCTAAACTTCAAAGCAATACTCTCTCCTGGTTCTCCTCCTACTCTCCAGGCTGTCCCCATTCAGTCAGTGCCCTGCTCCTTTACTGTTGTGTTCCCAAGGACCTAAAGATCAGTCTCCTCTTCTCAATCCACATGTTCTCACCATTACTGATCAATCAACTCTACTACTATAGATTCATCTTCTTCTTCTTTTTTTTTTTTT
>NW_005285511.1:0-491 GCF_000412655.1 Myotis brandtii
CGAACACTTTCATAAAACATCGCGATGGGCACGCTGCCCTGTGATGGCCAATTAGCCACAGTGCGTCTGCTCGGTGGGTATGCTGAGAAGTTCACACGCTGTGGCTTATCTCCTTCCACACCTCCATTCATTTTCCAAAGAACTGAAAGATGCGGCGTGTAAGTAGGGTGCAATTGAATCCCGCGTCTTCGCAGACAAGTGATTCAAATACATACTGTCCTCTGTTTGCTGCTGAAGATAAACAGCGAGACGCACCTACCAGGGATGCGGCTGTTCGTGCCAATGCAGGCGCCGGTGTCTGTCTCCGAGGGATTATGTAGCCGACGGTCCAGCACGGTGTCGCCTGCAGCAACTCTAGGGCAACTGCTGGTTTGCAATCTCCGAAACCCTTCGGTGTGCGCGCTGCCAACGTCCCATCTCCACCAGCTGCGCTGAGAGCTTATGGAATTAAAGGCCCCAAAGTCCCGCTGAAAGCGAGAGACTGGGCTTAC
>NW_005285512.1:0-491 GCF_000412655.1 Myotis brandtii
GAGTAGATGCAGGCGAGCTCCGAGACAGAGGCCATGGTGAGGATGAGTGCTGGGCAAGTGCTTCCGGGAGCGGTGCTAGTCCCCCGATGAAGTGAGGGCCTCACCGCAAGGCGGCCTTAGCTTCCTCGGAAGAACCGAGCACCTTATTGGCAGCTGGGGAAAGGGTCCTTTCCTTCTTTTTCATGTCTGTTCTCATATCCTTGAGGGCAAGGCTATTTCTGTGGGCCAATCTGAAAAGGGCCCAGAGCAGTACAGTTCAATAGGACTTCTATGATGGAAATGTTCATCTGCACTGTCCAGTACTGCAGCCGCAGGCCACATGTGGGCTATTCAACCCTTGAAATATGGCTAATGTGTCTGAGGAATTACTTTTTAAATTAAAAAAAAATTAATTAGTGAAATTTACATTTAAATAGCCTTATATGGCTGGTAGCTACTGTATTGAACAGCGTGGGCCTAGAGAAGCGGTTCTCAACCTGTGGGTCGCGACC
>NW_005285513.1:0-491 GCF_000412655.1 Myotis brandtii
AATTTGCATATTAGCCTTTTATTATATAGGATAGTCCTTACAAAAATCACAAGAACTGGTGACTTGGTATATATTGCCCATCTTAGGTTTAGAAGAGTTTATAACATAATACTCTCAGCAGGTATTACAATAGTAGCTTATATGAATTGCTAGGTTATAAAACCCACAAAACCTTTTCCCAGGCTGACCTCTCCCAGGCCTGTGAAGTAGAGCAGCATTGTTGCTCCACGGACAACAGTGCAAAGCTCTCAGAACAGTAAGCGCTCAGTGTGGTCCTGGCTAATTAGAGTTGCCAGCAGTCTCTTTGGACGGTACTTCTTTTGAAAAGAAACAGGGTTTGTATTTCAGATTGTTCAGATAATTTTTACATGCCTTTCTTGAGCATTTTAGGATACTTTAAAAGATAATAAATTAAGCTGTGAAGTTCTTTTAGGAATAAAGTAGAATTTTGAAAATGGTTTATTAAAAACGTCTGGTGGTCTGGAATACTA
>NW_005285514.1:0-491 GCF_000412655.1 Myotis brandtii
GCCTTCCTTCCCCTGGCTGCTAGCACCGGCTTCCCTCGCAGCCCTGGCTTCGTCCTGAAGGACTGAAGGACGTCCAGTCTAATTAGCATATTTATTATTAGCATATTTTATTATTATAGATATATTGAACTTTTTTTGTTGTTTTTGGTGGCTTTTATATTTCATCTGCCCAAATAAAGTTGATAATTTGATATGATAAAGCATGCTGCTTTTGAAAGTAGGGCAATCTCTCTAATGAGAAATATAAGGATTCAAATTGGAGCAGGTAGTCTTCAGAGACAAGCCAATTTGGGTTGAATTCTGGTTCCAGCTGCCTGTGTACGGTGAACAAGTTATACCATTTCTTTGAGCCCTTTAATTTCTGGATCTCTGAAGTATGTGCCAACGTATGGCCATAAAAAGGTTAACCCTAGAGTGAAGATTAGACAAGGTGCTGTAATTAAAGTGCTTAACATAGTACCTGCCATAAAAAGGTTCTCAGTAAAAGTTAC
>NW_005285515.1:0-491 GCF_000412655.1 Myotis brandtii
GGCTCCCCATCTGCCCACTTTCCAAAGACCCCAGGCTCTGCCTCCCGGTTTTTCTTGTCCACCACCCAGTTCAACTCTGCGCTGTAGGGACTGGTGGGGGGTTGCCCCAGGCTGCTGCGGGGCTGCCATGGAGAGGAGGCTGCCGGCCAGAAAACTGCAGAAAAGACAAAGGGTGTGGGAAGGGTTTGGAACCCATCAGCGCCAGCCACCTCCGGCCCCTGTGCACTCCTGGTCCCTGCATGGGCCTGGGGTACCAGCCTCAACGTTGTCTGTCCTTCAGGGGGCAGAGCCAGGAGGTTTAAACTTGAACCTGCAAGGCAAATGGGGAGTTTCCTTATTCCTTGGTCTTCGTCTGTCAAGTCAAAACATCGACCCCCCTGTAAGCTCTGGGCCCAATAATAAAGTGTGAAGTCGTGTCTGAGGATTTTGTATTCACAGACTGTCTTCGTCAGAGTATTCCTGAGGTGCACCCTGCAGACGGCACCATTTAC
>NW_005285516.1:0-491 GCF_000412655.1 Myotis brandtii
TTTAGTGAGCCCTCAGTGTTTGGTGTATAAGTAGGTAAATAGAGATGCAAATGGTTTTTATCTATGTATATGCTTACATATCTCCCCTAGTTCTCTCCACTGAGATGGAGAGATGAAAAAAAATTCCTGGGACCATTGAGACCCCAATAGCACAGAACCTACCTAGCGCCAAGATCTTGATTTTGAGAGCTGTTTTCCATGGAAAGGAACCAGGGTTCCCTGGGGACACAGTTGATGCCAAGTAGGGCTGGGGCAAAGTGGAGGACAGACCTGGAACACCTTGCAGTGCCAGAGAGCATGGAGTTGCTCAAAGACAATGGGGACAAAGTCAAAGTAGGCAGCTCCATCAGGTTCCCACTGGTCAAACTGGGGATAATTTGAGCATTAGGGTAAATAATAGTGGTTCCAATTATAACCCATGGACTGACGCGGGAAGATGACTCCATATAGTTATAAGTAAATAAATCAGCGGTTCTCAACCTGTGGGTCGC
>NW_005285517.1:0-491 GCF_000412655.1 Myotis brandtii
AATAGCAGCATTGGCTAACTTCCCAAGTATCTTGATGCCACATTTCCTATAAAAATCACACACCTTTAAGGTGAGTTTGGCAAATTTAACATTTTGACTCATTCTTAATCTAGGGATTCGTTCTCCGAGTGGGAACATGTAAATAATAATTGCCACCGTTTACATAGCACTTACTATGTGACACGTGCTGTTCTAATGCGTTATTTATTTTCACAACAACCCCGTGAAGTGGGTAGGCAGAAATGATTCCAATTTTACAACTTTAAGAAATGATTTCAACTGTATTTTGTTTCTGCTACAGAAAAATACATTGGAAAAGCGGTCAAAAGGGGATAATGATTAAATAAAAATTCATCAATAATACATCCCCAAATCCAGCCTTTCTCCTGGACTCATGAATTTAGGGTCAAACGAAGACATTAAGCCAATGTCCAAGGAGCAAAGATAAATCCAGCAGTGGTATTGGTTTATTTTCATGGAAACTATCCAGG
>NW_005285518.1:0-491 GCF_000412655.1 Myotis brandtii
TGAGATGCGAGGACAGAATGTGCCAGATGCAATTCATTCTGTTTTGAACGGACAGAAGCTTGTTGACCTTGAGCTAAGAAAGAAGCCAAACTGGGAAATCTGCCAAGTAAAGGAAACTGGGTGAATTGGTACCCAAAGAGGATAGCAGAACCAAAGACAGCCTGAGGCTCCTGGTGTCCTCTGTGTCCCACAGGGCCACTCGGATATCCTCTCCCCCTGAGAGTGGGGCCCACTGTAGGGTGGACGGTCTTTACAGCTCCTAACACGGGTCATTTCTGCTGCATCCTCGGTGAGGTGTACAAGACAGAGCTGACTGCCGCTGTGTGATAAGGAGGAGCCTGGGCTCAGGAGGTCACACACCCAAAGTCACCAGGACCCACGTTCAAACCACCCCTCTGCCCCCACTATGCTCCTGAGTCACGTATCATATACCTTTCTCAATAGGAAAAATTAATGACTTTTTCATCATTCTCTGGATTTGAGGGACACAA
>NW_005285519.1:0-491 GCF_000412655.1 Myotis brandtii
TCAGGAAAGAGATTTCAAGTAGATCCAGTAAAGTCTGCTGTTCTAGGTCACTCAAAATTTGTTGTCAGCTTCAGCTGTTAGAACCAGTTGTAATAAAGCACAGCACTGCATTTTGATACCTCCTAGGCAAGGGCTTTTATAAGTAGGAAATTTTCTCTTTGGCCATGTAGAGGAGAAGAAAAGAGGGAAAGACAAGGAGAATGGTGCTGGTGCAGGACAATGGAATCTGAGATGACTTAACAGGAAAGTGATGACAAGAGGCTGAAAGAGAATGCACCCCGTGTGTTGGGCAGTCGTTCTCTATCCATTTGAAGGACAATACCTTCCCAAAACAGTGATGTTTCAGGTATCTGAGTTTAAAGCCCAGCTCTGATTTTTCTAGCTATGTGACTTTGGGCAAATTTGCAAATCTCTCTCAACCTCAGTTTTCTCATCTGTCAAATGGAGCCAGGGTGCTTGTGAGGATAAAGGTAGATACTCATGTAAACATT
>NW_005285520.1:0-491 GCF_000412655.1 Myotis brandtii
CTTGATTATCAATATTCTACGAACTGAATTCTCTGCCGTTAGTCTTACCTTCTCCAACTGACATTTTATCGGGCAACCAGGATGATGTTTCCCAAGTACACACTAGATCGTGCCCATGCTACATCCCCAGAACCTTTTGATAATCTACCACTGTCTTTGGGAAAAGTTCAAATTGCTTATTGTCACTAGCAGGGACATTCACCCCTGGGACACATTGACATCAAGTTCATTTTTGTGGGAAATACTCACCTGTCCAAATTCAAATAACGGACTTGGAGACAGAAGTCTGGGAAAAACAAGACTTAATATGTCCTTGCAAGAGAGCGTGTCTGATGTTGTACAGGTGTACATGGAGTAGTGATCACAGGCCATGTATCCTTAGGGTGTGAGAGTTCCTCCTCCGGTTCCTCCTTGCCTGAGTGCTATGGGGTTAATAGTTTTCCTCAGATGCTACCTAGGTCTTATTGTCTCCTATTGGGTCATTTAAAAAA
>NW_005285521.1:0-491 GCF_000412655.1 Myotis brandtii
CCTGGCCGCCGCCATCTTTGCCGGGGTTCCGGCCGGAGGTGGGTTTCCGCAACTAAGGACCAATCGGAAAGCAGGATCTGAGTCCGTCGTTAGAGGACCGGCTCTCATTGGGCTTGAGGAAGTGCGTCACCTGTTTCTTAGCCAATCAGATCACTTCTCCAACTTAGTTTCTAGTGACCTGAAGCCTGGGTAGCTGAGAGGCAGAACCCCTGCGCCTACACATCTTCCTCGGGTCTGGCGCCTGGGAATGAAACCATGAAGCAGGAGATCTGGCCGCCTATGTTACTTCTCCCATCCGGACAAGCTTCTTGCCAGAAATCATAAAGGAACATTCTGCACAGAAGCTTCTAGCGCTTGGCTAACTTTACTGGCTTCATTTCTGTAGGTCACATCCTTCTTTTCTGTTTTAGTTCTCGGGCTTGGAACGTACTATTAAACACTGGAGGCCCAGTGGGTGCACCGGTGGGGTCCCTTGGACTGGCCTGCGCCCT
>NW_005285522.1:0-491 GCF_000412655.1 Myotis brandtii
ACACACACACACACACACACACACACTCACACTTTTGATGTATATATTCTGTGTGTATTATGCATCCATCATTGTGCTAAGTACTGTATGTGCAAAATCTTATTTAATCTTCATGATGTGTTGTGATGGGTGTTATTATCACTATTATTATTATCATCTTCGTTTCACAGAGGAGGAAGGTGAGCTACCCAGAAGCCAGGTAACTTGCCCAAGGTCAACAGGTGGTGATTTAAATCCCGCCATCCTGCTCCAGAGCCCACTGCCTCCCTCACACACTGCTTCCTTTTCAGGAGAGAGTTATCTATTTGGAGAGCCAAAGCACTGAGAGGCACCAACGCCTGGGTCGGGCACGTAGAGCCCCGTAGGAAAATGGAACCTCCTATCCAGTCTTGGGTAGGCCTGAGCCTAAGCGGACATAATGCAGAACCCAGCTGAGTCGCTCTGACCTGCTGTAATGCCTCCACAGCTGGATCAGTGATGCAGCCAAGCCA
>NW_005285523.1:0-491 GCF_000412655.1 Myotis brandtii
GCCATCCAGGTCTGAATGGTTCCCCAGGGCCATGTGCCAGTGTATTAGACGCCAATGGAGCTCCAGAGCGACACTGGCTTCTCACGGCTGCTGTGCTGTTGGCTGGGCTGTGCCCTGACCATGGACCCTTCTTCCCTCGGGTGCACACGGCCAGTACCTGCCGAGCGCAGGTGGCAGCCCAAGGCCAAGCTGTTTGGGGGAGGAGCCCTTCACCAGCACCAGCTAACGCTCTGCCATCCAGCCTTTGGGAAGGTCCCTGGGCGGGTTTTGGCCCAGGAACGGGCCATGGGGACGTGTGTAAGGAGGAAGGTGTTGGAGGGTGGGGGCTGAAGATGGGACACTTTGCCTCTAACTCCTTGGTTAGACTTTCCAACCCCTTCTATGTGGCCTTCAAACAGGAGAAAGCTCCCAACAAAGAGGCTAAAACATCAGTTTTTGGAAGAGAATTGCTGCCTCCTACAGCAGTGGTTCTCAACCTTCCTAATGCCGCG
>NW_005285524.1:0-491 GCF_000412655.1 Myotis brandtii
AACCTCAATTTAGTAAAGCACTAAGTCAGAACAATCCCAAGAGAGCACACAGAAATGCTTGGGATACCAGGGAGATTGATGTATCAGCCACCGGAATGGTCTCACTGGTAATCACATTTATATTGCGCCTTCACTTAGGAAGATACTAAACCAGGGGCAGCTATGGTTCCCAGGTCAGATGCCTCCGATGGTGTCAGGCCACAGCGTTCTCTAATGCAGCAGAGAGGAAAAATTAGATGCCACGGGAATGACACGGATCTCTTATCCCCTACCCCAAGGTATCTGATTATACTTCCCCGGAATGATAATATTGGGGGGGGGGGTGTAGATAACATAACATCATAATAATGAAAGCTACATGATTGATTTGACTTACAACATACTTTTGAAGTATAAACATTAAGATAAAAATGTATCTAGTAAGATGGCTTTGAAATCTAAAAACATAACTTCTTTCAGAGATTTAAAGAAGTATTTAGTGACCTAATTTT
>NW_005285525.1:0-491 GCF_000412655.1 Myotis brandtii
TTCCTCTCTGAAATCAATTTTAAAAATATATATATATATAAAAATACTGAGTAAGAGATTACTTCTGCAACATTCTTTATTTCAAAAACGGGTTAGTAATGCAGGAGACATACAAGCAGAAACATCACGCTCTGTGTTGGGGAAACAGAGGGAACCACCCAACTGAGCTTTCCCTGTGAATGAAGGGTCTCCTACTAACTTTCAAAATGTCACTTTAATACACTTGTCACCATTCTGAAATTTTTTAACATACATGATACAAGCCTCTACCTTTTTAAATGGAATACAGTGGATATAATTTCACTTAAACTTTCCCCAATGTCTCAGTGGAGACTGACAGTAGCTGGGGTAGAAGAAGCAATAAAGTACCAATATTCACTGAGCACCTATATGTGCCTTATCCCCATAATCACATTTACCTTTCATTTTTATCTTCCCAACACATCTAAGAGAGGATGAAGAAACTGAGATTCAAGAGAAACTGGTCGCTG
>NW_005285526.1:0-491 GCF_000412655.1 Myotis brandtii
ATTGTCCCCCACAAGGAGCCAGCTTAGAAATGCTGGTCTCCAGATACTGAATCTTTGGTCCCTGGTAAACCCTTTTCTTATCAGAAGCAAGCCACAAGTGAGCTTCTGGAGATAGAATGAGCCGGTCTGCATCTCCTCGAGTTCTTAGTTGGGTTTGCTCTTAGACTGGAGGTGGCATTAGTGGTGAAGAAGAAGTAAGTTTACACTGGAGCTTTTCTCCACCAACCATTTGGAATAGTAAGGCCCAAAACTGCAGAATAAAGAATTTTAAATGCCTAGTGTACGTGATTTTGCCTTTACAATCAAGGCACAGGCTTAAATAGGCCTGAATTACGACTTCTTTCCGTAAATAGCTACTGTTTGAGTAAAGGATGCCCACTGGTCCTGCTCTGTACTGTTCAGGGAGCAGTGCAAGGACGGACCCTGGAGCCCTGCTCTACACCCGGCCTCAGGATCCCTCTGCAAGGAGCCACCTCACTCACTGAAAGAAA
>NW_005285527.1:0-491 GCF_000412655.1 Myotis brandtii
GACCATACCTTCGCTATGCCTCCCATTGGTTAATCAGTGAGATATGCAAATTAACCGCCAACGAAGATGGCAGCTAATCTGCATACTGCAGGGAGGGCGGGACAGCATGAGCTGCCAGCTTGAGCCAACATCCAGGCCCCCATGGGCGACCCCAGAAGCCACTTGCCTGCAGCCCGGGACCCGATCCGCAAAACCAGGAGCCACCTGCCTGCCACCCTGGACCTGATCCAGGCAAGGGCCTCAGCACGCCCAGCCCACAAGCCCCAGGAGCTGCCTGTCTGCCGCCTGGGACCCGATCCGGTCCCAGGCCACAGGCACACCTGCCCTGCAAACTCCAGGAGCCGCCTGCCTGCCGCCCGGGACCCGATCTGGTCCCGGGCCCCTGGCAGGCCCCAGGAGCCCCAGAAGCTGGTAGATATGGCAGTAATTCTATTAGTAAGCACTCTGAAAGTCGGTGGCATAAACGCACCAATTAAAAGACAGATTATGAG
>NW_005285528.1:0-491 GCF_000412655.1 Myotis brandtii
CCAGTATCTTTGTCCTCATCCTTACTCAGGCGCCTTTCTCCATGTGTCCAGTGATACGGGTGCACATCTTTATCTTGCTTCTCTGTCTTTGCCACAGTGACACATCCCTCTGATTTATTTTCATGATTTTAGGATCACCTCATCTACTATCCTTTAACTGAGCACAGTGCCCCAATTTCTGTCCATTCTTTCCTTGTGTAATTATACCCATTAATTCAATAACTATGTATTGATATGTCGTATGTACAAAGCACCATATGTAAAAAGGAAAATAGAAGAATAATTTAGATAAACATCCTGAACTTGAGGGCCTTACCATCTTGTGGAGAGGTAAGATGTAGAGGAATAACATAAATAATTCTAATACAAAGAAAGTATTAAATGCCATTAAAATGATACTGGTAAGCTGTTCAAAATCAGAACAAAAATTACTTGTGAAAAAATGAGGAAGATTTCATGGGAGATTTAGCTTCTCTTCATATCCAGGTAGA
>NW_005285529.1:0-491 GCF_000412655.1 Myotis brandtii
GCAGTCCTTAAAATACAGGACAGGGCATTGATAAAAGAAATTGAAAACAAAACAAAACAAAAAACGAAACAAAACAAATAGGTATACAATTAATGTGTCCATTAATTGTATTAATCAATATTGTTAAAAAGTTCATACTGCCCCAAGCCATCTATAGATTGAGTGCAATTCCTAACAAAGTTCCAATAGCATTTTTCACAGTATTAGAAAACAAATCCTACAGTTCTTGTGGAAACACAATAGGCCCCCAAAACTAAAGCAATTCTAACAAAGATGGTCAAAATTGCTAGAAGCCTCAGACTTTATAATTTCAAACTATATTACAAGGCTATAGTAATCAATACAGTATGGTATTATCATGAAAACAGACATATAGACCAATGAAACAATCCAAAGGCCAAAAATAAACTCATATATATACAATCAACAAATATTTGAAAGTAGAGCCAAGAATATTTGATGAAGAAAGGATAGTCTTTTCAATAAACTGG
>NW_005285530.1:0-491 GCF_000412655.1 Myotis brandtii
CCTGGAAGGCTGGTCTGTGCCAGTGTCTCCATGATCAGACCACGGCACACAGGTCCTCCGCTGGCACGCGAGTGTGAGTCCAAGGGCACACCGTTTCCCAGACAACCCGTTACAGCGACGCAGGCCTGGCGGCCTCCCCCCTGCCTGTCCTCCGCACTCCCGCTCCCTCATCTCTCCAGGTCCTCCCTCTGGCTCCTGCTGGAGAAAAGGTGACAGGCCACCAAAGGATTGACTTAGCTGCCTAGGGAGGGATTGGGTGAGAACCCAGCGCCTGGGGTGTCTCCAACAATGTGCTGTAGACTCAGCATTGAAACCCCAAAAGAAAAGGACACCCAAAGAAGCAGGGAGGAAAGGAACTTGGTTGCCTTTCATAATGAGTGAGAACCAAGGTTTGGATGCATTGAAGCCCTTTGCCTGCCTATAAAGCATGAGGCCTGTCAGTTGCAAGAGAAAAGAGAGGCTGTTCCAGATGTTCCTGGGACTTCTGGTCC
>NW_005285531.1:0-491 GCF_000412655.1 Myotis brandtii
TAGACTTACCTGGGCAGAGAAGAGGGGCATGGAAGAGACAACACACGCCAAGGTGGATGGGTGAGAGAACACTGTATTCAGGGATTTTCAAGTAGCCTGTTATCGTTGGATACATTTCTGTTTTACTCATATTCTCATGTTTCTGTATGTCTGCTTTCCTCCATTATCTTACTCTTTTTTTCTCTCTCTCTCTCTCCGCTGTCCCCATTCAACAAAGGAAAAGTAAAAATTCCACTTGTTTCCAGAATATTAAACAAGCCTTTAGTTTTCAGGTAGTTCACAGTGAAAATATTTAATTGGTGGAAAAATAGGCACTTGGAAAGAATTCTGTTTTCATCAAACTTCCTTTGGGCAACTTAGTAGCGAACTCGGTGGGTAATACATTCTAAGAAAATTCTAGTCTGTCCCTACAGAATGCATTGGTGAGTTTGAGTGAGCTGTAGTGACACCTCCTGGCAAAAGAAAGGGAACATCAGTTGATACAAAACTTT
>NW_005285532.1:0-491 GCF_000412655.1 Myotis brandtii
GTACTAGAAATATTGGGGGAACACTTTGTAAAGTATAGAATTGTCTAACCACTATGCTGTATATTTGAAGCTAATGCAAAATAATGTTGAATATAAACTGTGATTGAAAAAGAAGGAGTGATAAAAGACCACGTTGAAGCCTACAATCCAGGGCTTTGATTTGCACCGGCATCTTCACCTACACCTCCCCACCCTCACTGTCAAGCCCATCATTCAAAAAATGACACACTTCTTCAAGTTTTAGACAATTTCCCATTATTGTTAACTTTGGCATTATTATAAGGAGTCTGCTGCTGACCTCCTTCTTTCCTAACAGGGAATCATCCAATTTGCTGTACGTAAACCAGTACTACATCTTCTGTTACCATAATGAGCTGACTAGAGAAGAAAAAACATAGCCAATGCTAAAGAGAACTGCAGCTCCTGGGAGTGTACATCCAGTCTAGCAAGTCTCAACTGACATCTTCATTTAGCACTGGACCTCCCTGTGC
>NW_005285533.1:0-491 GCF_000412655.1 Myotis brandtii
AAGGCATGACTGAAAAATGGACTGATCATAAAGGAGAAAGGACTTGAGCTAGACCCTAAAAGATGAAGGGGACTGAGACAGGACGACAAAGGGGGTAGGGAGGAGAGGGCCTGCGTCACAGAGGAAAGCCACCCATATGTATGGATATAAAAATGTTCAGAGAGATGGTGGGACAAACTTGGGACTGGGACTCCTACTTGAAAGGCAAGTTCAGTCAGAAACTTAACTCTTGTGTTTCAGAGACACTGAAGATGCCAGGTCATAATAAAAGCAGTGTGTGGTCTGGGAAAATTAATCTGGCTCGGCACAGAGGACGGAGTGGTGAAAGATGATGTAAAGCAACGAAGCAAGGGGAATCTATAAGGAAACAGGAAGTTTTGGCATGAAGCCATGAAAACCTGAATGCAAGTGGCAAGGAAGTCTACGGTCAAGTTCTCTCTTTTAAACGTTACTAACTATTTACACATTGTTTGCGGGTAGTTTTTATCGCG
>NW_005285534.1:0-491 GCF_000412655.1 Myotis brandtii
GGGATCGAGCCCACACCCTGGCATGGTTCATAGGTGGATGCTCAGCCGTTGAGCCACGCCTGCCGGCCAGCGGCTCTGAGGATTTCTGCTCCTGGGTCTGCCCAGGACACCGCCTTCCTCGTCAGCGCTCAGCCTAACGAAGCCGGTGAGCAGCCACGGCGGGAGGAGCCCGCCCGGCCGCCGGTGGCTGAGGAGGAGGCTGGGAGAGAGGGTGTGTAGATGGGTGGAGGGGGGGCCGCCGTGTCGATTTAATTAAACAGCAGGTGCAAAAATCAGGTCCTGTGGCTCCGCTGGGCCCCGTGCGAGGAGGACAAGCAGACCATGATTCTAATAGGAATGCATTTGCATATATTTGCATACATTTGCATCGCGCTGCCTATGCCAGGGCCACACTCAGCCACTTCGGGTTTTATTTCTGAGACGGGGAATCAGGCTGGAGTGCACGGCTTCTGTGTAGATCAGTGGTTCTCAATCTTGGCTGCACATTAGAA
>NW_005285535.1:0-491 GCF_000412655.1 Myotis brandtii
TGTGTGTGTGTGTGTGTGTGTGTGTAGGTCCCTCAAGACCTAGCCTTTGCCCCAATAATCAGCAACCCCTCAGGCAGCAGAACAGCCCAGACCTGACTGCTGGTCACAGGTCCAGACCTCTGCAGGCGAAAGATCACATCTTGACCGAAGTTGTTTCAGGAGAAATGAACCCCTGGCTACTTTCCCACAGGGCTGTTGGAACAGAGGTCAGAACTGTCCTCAAGACCTGAGGAAAAGATTCATGATCCTTACCTCACCTCTGACTAGTAAGCTCCCTGGAGGACCCAGAACCCCTAACCCACGTGTCCTGTGACTTAGCCCTAATCTCTAACCTACATGCCATCGGGCTCCCTGCCTCTGGGTTGGCCTATTCAATAGTAAGCTGTTTCTCTGTCCATCCTGCAAACTCCTGCTCAGACATTTCTTTGGGCCAGTGCACAAGCAGGCGGGCTCTGATATTGGGGTCCTCGTAACTCAAACAAAAGAAGCAG
>NW_005285536.1:0-491 GCF_000412655.1 Myotis brandtii
ACACACACACACACACACACACACTCATAAACTGTATCTGTAAGAAGTTAGATCTTTTTCTTTATATACTTCCAAAATACTCAAAATATTTTTTATCATAAGCGTACATTACTTGTATAATCCAAAAAAACCTAAATGTTATAAATAATGACAACCGCAACCACATCAAAAAGGTTAGTTGAAAATTATAGGTCTAGATCTAGGGCTGCCATGCCATAATAGGAATAGGATGATACAGCCTTCAAATTTCCCAGTCACTGTTCAATCCATATTTGCTGAGTGCTCAACACTCAACATTAACCACTTACTACGCGATGGCATCATGCGAGACCAGGGGCTGGCAAGCCACAGCCGGTGAGCCAAGTCCAGCCCACCACCTGCTTTCACAGGGTTCCCTCGGAGCACAGCCACACCCATTCGTTTATGTGTTGTCTGTGGCTGTTTTTGTGCTCAAACAGCCCAGCTGAATAGTTACGACAGAGACTATGTGG
>NW_005285537.1:0-491 GCF_000412655.1 Myotis brandtii
CACAGCAAATCCGAAAGAAGCTGCGTGTGAAAACGTGTTCTCTGGTGAACCTTAATGGATCCGGGGGAACTTACAAGTATTGGGAAACACTGCATTTTCAGTTAAAAGAACCGGTGTCAGTGAATGTCGCTGCCTCCGCCGTCCCGCAATCAGGACATTGCAATCCAGGCCAAACTTGCCCCTGAGGAGAACGGTCCGAGGCAGAGAAAGCAGGGAATGACGGGGAGTTACTAAAGCAAACTTTGGGGGCCGGTGGCTGTCACCCCCCGGGGCCGGCGAGGCACCACAGTCAGAAGTGGGGTGAGCGTCAAGAAGCCTGTGCCACTGTCGCTAAGTGGGTGCAGGACAACCGATCACCCCCAGGGATCAACATGACCCAATTTAAAGACCCACTCGCCGAAGCCAATCACAGCGCTCCTTTCCCTCCTTAGCCAAGGACTGGCCCGCGGTGCTCGTGAGACCAAAGGGGAGTGTAATGGGGGAGGGGAGTG
>NW_005285538.1:0-491 GCF_000412655.1 Myotis brandtii
AAGAAATATATTTAAAACAAAAGAAACATGAAGAAAAATAAATAAAAGAAACATCAAATGTCATCTTGTGTTGTATCAACAGAGGTCTTATGTACAGCTCAAGGGAGGTGATAGTCCCCTGTGCTCTGCTCAGAACACATCTGGGACCTCCTTTCATCTCCTTGGTTCTGTCCTGTGTAAAGAACAATGACAGCTCCAGGAACACCGAGAATTGAAGGTAGGAGGGATCAGGTGCCATTTGAATGGGGAGCCGATGGGGGAGCATGGCCTTTACTGGGACTGGAGGAACTGAGCTGGGACGGGGGCAGGTGCCAGGTGTGTGTGTGGGAAATGGGTTCTTGCTAAATGCTCTGGAGCAGGATTCCAGGAGTGGAGGACATTGGAGATTCTAACCCACAGGGTTTCAAGGATTCCCATCCAGCTAAGAAGAGATGCTATGGGCTAATGGGGGTCTTTGGGGTGTGCCTAGACCTGGGATGTATGCAGGCCCA
>NW_005285539.1:0-491 GCF_000412655.1 Myotis brandtii
GAGGTCTAATTTACAAAATAAGTTTAGCCCAAAAGTCCATCGTCAAGGCTGTCGTTAGGCCACAGAACGCACTTTTTCATCAGAAGGAGAAAATGAAGGTGATTACATTCTTACGACAGATAGGTCATAACAGTTCCTACCAAGCTGACCAACCCTGTGGAAAACAGAGAAACCGTGAATATTAAAACCCCATTTACTGCATTGTGAAGGTTCCTTTGATCTTCCATGTCTTAGAAACATTTCCAAAGTTGCCATCGGCGAAGCAATACTGCTTGTACCATTTTCAGTTATTATGTCAAATATGCATTTCCATGTTTCAAAACAGACTGCAAAACATGTCATTTAAAAAATGACAAAGCAGTATAAACTTTTATATCCTTAGTCACTTTCTCATTATTGAGGCAAATTGTTTCCAAATTTTCACTTTCAAAAAAAAAAATGCTGTCGTGAATACTCGCATGACTGCTGCCCCCTTTTCTCAATGCCACCCA
>NW_005285540.1:0-491 GCF_000412655.1 Myotis brandtii
TTTCCCTTAAGCTAACCAATACATTTTTCTCCATCTTATTGCAGAAGCTATTTCTAATTCAGGGGATACGAGTTTTTGTCACTGGTTTCTCTCAGTGGGGTAGGGATACATTCTGTTTGTTTTATTTTGTAATTGTTAATCAAGAATAATTTACTAAGTGACTGTTATCCCTAGTTCTCCATTAAAATTTCATGCAGAAGACAGACATCAAAACCAATAATATTTCATAAGAAAAATACTGAATATGGCAAAACCAGATTCATAGACCAGTTAGGATTTTGCCCTGGACTAAAGAGGGGAGAGGGTTTAGAAAGTGTCATTGAAAAGAAATTTTTTTAAAAAATTAATAATTTTTCACATTCTCCTGAAGTATTCTCTTGTAGAAGCAACATACATGAATTTTAAGTGAGATAAATGTGTATCGCTATCTGAGTCTAAGCCAGCTTTACTGACAGCGAACAGTAGGAAAATCATTGCCTGGGCCCCAGGTC
>NW_005285541.1:0-491 GCF_000412655.1 Myotis brandtii
CGTAGTAAAAATATATTGTTTTAGACTTTTGCGTGTTACTTTCATCTTTAAAAAGATAAAATCCATGAAATGGATCAGTGTTCTTTCAAGAGTGAGGCACACACAAATAACCCACTTAAGGGCAGGGAAGACATTAGAACTTAAGTTTCATCTTGATCATAGCCTTGTATATTTCAATTTTTCTATACGTATGTCTTAAGTTGACATAACATATTAGTGCAGCATCAGGTATATAATTTTTACGTAAATAGACACATATATATTGAGTTGACATGCTCAAACATGACAGGAAGTATTCTTGGAAAATTTAGGCCACTGCTGAGCCAAGAAATTGCCACTTTTTCTTGCCAACCTGCTTTTCAATCCTAGGGCACAGTGCCATCTGGTGGTGCCTCAGATAATGCATTCATGACATTGGAGTAATTTGTGTAAGAAAAATAATTCTTGTCATTCAGATTGAAAGGCAAATAAATAACATTCTAAATAAGTTA
>NW_005285542.1:0-491 GCF_000412655.1 Myotis brandtii
GATGTAGTCAAGCTGTGAATGTATATTGTTTGCACTTAACCCTTAACTGTATTAACATTCAGTGTACTGGACTGACTGTCTCAAGTTCAGGCAAATTAGAGTGCCTTGTGCCTCAATAAAAATATTGCAGGTAAAAAATATATCAACTTTATTTTTAGAGAGAGAGAGAAAGAATAACTTCTTATTATAATGAAACAGAAAAACAAGATTCTACTGTAACTGAAACAATTAACAGAATATAGTTTAACTTAATTAAACCTCCAAAGGAAATAAGAAGAGGTCAAAGAAAGCAAATGAGTGGAGAAGCCCATAGTGGTTGGGATAAATATATGAATAATACATTTCAGCTTGGGTATCTTCTGACCCACCCCAGCAGTTCTCTGCCATCACTCTCATCATCATCTAAAGAGGAAGCTGGGCTTAGAGCAGGAGAGCTGGACCAGCCTTCATGATAACTCATCCTATATAATAAAAGCCTAATATGCTAAATG
>NW_005285543.1:0-491 GCF_000412655.1 Myotis brandtii
TTTGGTCGACGCCCAACCACTGAGCCACCCCAGCCGGCCGGGCTCACCCTGTCTCTCTGTTGCTTCCAAACTCCCATCCTAAAAACGTGCAGCCACTCGATGGCTTTGGAACAGCCGGAGTTAATGGCTTCAGACTCGCACATCACCGTCCACAGTAAATACACTGAAACTTCATCTCCTTCTCCCTCATGCGGCTCATGTGCCTGATATCCGATGTCTGGGTGGGTCGGGGAGGGGAGGGGGAAAGGCAGTTAAATTCAGGCCAAATGCAAAAAGCAAACAGTGAATTCTTTATTTATCTTCGGTCTCCATCGAATAGCATTTCTCTCCCCCTCCCCTTCCCCCCAATTCTGCTGCAGACAAGCATTTATAGAGCAAAGCATGCGTCGCACTGAGATAAATATTTAGGCTGACGTGTTAGTCACTTGCCTGCCGGACGTACAGACGTTTCCAATTCCTGGCTGGTGTGTGTGTGTGTGTGTGTGTGTGTG
>NW_005285544.1:0-491 GCF_000412655.1 Myotis brandtii
ATCTGTAATACTTTCAACAATAAAGATAAATTGGAAAACCCCCACAGTAATCTTCAAGTCGTTATCTCTGACACTGCATTTGTCTGCTGCTGGTTAGGCAGACGACCAACCAAAGTGCCAGCTCAGGGAGATTAACGCCCTCATTTGTCACCAGCGAACCCAGGGAGGCTCATGCCCTTTCTTGCTGATTGACTAATGGCTTTAAAGGAGCAAAGTGCCAGGGAGAACCCTTCCCCTAGGAGGGAACCCCATCAAAGGGATGGACCCCATCCTTTCCGCTTCAATGAGGCGGTCCTGCTGCCAAACGCAAGGAGTTTGTCAACGTCATAGGATGGACGGGGTGGGCGCCGTGGAGGGAGGCACCCGTACTGCATAGGGCCATCGACCTGGGGGGCATTGGTTCCCATTCCCTCTGCTCAGCAGGCCAGTCTCTAGTCTCCTCGCTTCTTACTGATGCTTCTCACCCACCTCCTCTGCCTTTGCTGGGAGCC
>NW_005285545.1:0-491 GCF_000412655.1 Myotis brandtii
TCAACCCAAGGGTGAACAGCTGAATTAAACACAAGTCAGTTTTATTCCAAAACCTTCAAAAGTATGGAGTCCAAATCACCACCCTTTTGATTCTGAATCTCTACTCAGTCGCATGGCATATACCTTATCTATAACTGAAAAAAAAATGTGTAACCTAGAAATTTGAAGGACAGTATTGATTTTTGCTACAACTGTATATACACTATGTAGATTGGTGAAGTTTGCTAGTTGGAAAATTGTACTGAAATATGCAATAACCATTTGGGGTTTTGTCTCAAGCATGTCAGGTTGATTAATATTTTTAAAAATCAATCAGTGTAAAAAAAATCAATCAGTGTAATTCATCATATTAACAGACTTAAGAAAAATCATATGACCTCTTCCATACGTGCAGAAAATGCATTTGAAAATTTAGCTTCCATGCATGATATCTCAGCAAATGTATAATTGACAGGAACTTCCTTAAACTATTGAAGAACATCTACAAAAAA
>NW_005285546.1:0-491 GCF_000412655.1 Myotis brandtii
AAGCTCAACACAGCTCTGATTATAGTGTCCAAGTTGACCATCAGCATTGCCTGGATACACTTATAATTTGGAATTTTGCATTGAAACATGACCATTTCCACCAGCTCCATTAACATCAATCAATTTCCTTTTCATCATCCTCACCTTTCTCTCACTTAGAAGCCTACATCTACCAAATTGCATGAGAGGCACCACTTACCCAGTATTCCTCAGCAGCCCGTTGTGCCGGGCTGTGGCTGTGAGCCACATGGTCCAGGGATTCAGAGCAGAGCCCACAGAACAATTTCTTTTCAACCTCACAGAAGAGCCCCTTTGCTGCATCCTGTGCCACACAGATCTGTTCCTCAGAACTGTTGACAGAATCAGCTGTGGTCTGTCTGGCTAGGGAAGCCAGGGTCCTGACTGGGATGTTGATATTGAAATCTGGCCTCTCTGGCACTTGTCTGCAATAAGGGCAGCACATTGGAGTCTGGGCTGCATCCCAGCTGAGG
>NW_005285547.1:0-491 GCF_000412655.1 Myotis brandtii
AAGCAGTCAATGAATAAAAGAAGTAAAAACTGTTATTTGAGTCATTGTATAAGATAATGTAATCAAGATAATGAAGAAGCCTAAAATAACTTAAAAATCAAGGTTTATCATAATAAATGTACTATCAGAAAGGCTTTCACATGGAGAAAAAAAGAAAAGTGCCCATATTTTAAACTTTGATCTGTAGGATACAAAGCAATAATTTTTTTTAAAAAAAGTACACATTTGCTGATTTAAAACTTCTATAAAGATTGGTTTTCTATCACTTCATACAATAGTTATACAAACAAAACATTACTACAATAGTTTGGGCATGTACTGGTACTTCTTCCCAAATCTATGCTTTAGGCTAGTTTCTCCTACCCCACTTAGGTTTTACCCACTATCTCCATGAGAGTATGAAAAAGACTTCTAAGATAATTGCTGCTTTTATTAAATTTAATTTATTGGATAACATTGGTTAATACAATTATATAGGTTTCAGGGATACA
>NW_005285548.1:0-491 GCF_000412655.1 Myotis brandtii
CACTGGTTCATGGCATAACACTCATTCTTTGGCTCCTTGATAGCCCTATGTCCCACCATTACTAGGACCTGGTTCTATTATCCTCCGTTGTTTTATTCTAACATTCTCTACATATCCCTTACAGAACCAATAAGAACCTCTACATACGCCAGATCCAGAGTACTTACTGGGAATAACTGTTCTCAACAGTTAGTAAAGCGCACATATTGGCTTCTTGACACCTAGAGTAGGGTCCCAGTGGAAGCATCTGACCATAATATAATGTAAAGTCCAGAGCCGTACCCCTGGGGAACTGCAGAAATGTGTTCCACCATTGAAAACTGGGGCAGGAGGTGATGATCCAGGTTGTTAAACCAAAGAGATGGGTCTTAAAGAATTACAATACAAACCATTATCAGATGGTGACTGTAACTGTAGCTATCTGGTTGTCCCAGGCTATTGGTCAAGCCTTATGCTCCACTGGGTCCAATGATGCTAAAGTGCTTGTGGAA
>NW_005285549.1:0-491 GCF_000412655.1 Myotis brandtii
GTGCAATTGGCTTAAAAGATTAATATGTAATCTTAGGAAATAACCACATTCTTCTTGTTTAGGGACATTCCAGTGCCTCTTCAGACAAAATAATAACCTCTAAGTTCGAAAGTTCATATTTTTTAGGAATATATATCTTTCAGTGCTTCTTCAGTCATACCACTGCCATTCTGCTAGTAAGTAAAAATAGCCTTGAATATTTTCTACAGGTAGCATGACAATGATAGCTAAACACATTTGTTGATAAAATATGACCACATGTAAAATATGCTTTTAAAAGCTCAAATGTTGTTCCAGAAAAAAGTACCAAAGAAAAATTGGTATGCAGAAAAAATTTATTATTGTGTAGAGTGAAGTTATTCTTCTGTCACGTTTATAAAGAATAAGGCAATGCACTTTTAGTTCCAAATGGAGAACATTTTTTTTTAATTCTCACGAGGATATATTTTACTGATTTTAGAGAGAGTGGAAGAGAGAGAGGGAGAGGGAGG
>NW_005285550.1:0-491 GCF_000412655.1 Myotis brandtii
AACAAGCAATTAAACAAAACACTATATTCCTTCACCAGAATCTGTCTCAAATTGTAGCAATAATTTTTTTGTAGCAAGAATTTTTAAGTTAATCAAGTGTGAAAACTAATATGGAAAGAATACTGCCCTCCCTTTTATATATATAAAAGGTATATATATATATACCTTTTGTGTAAACAAAATATAGATTACTCTCAGCAAGTAATTACTTTCTTGTTGATATCAACTTGTTCCCTGTTTCAGCACTGAGACAAATAAAAATTTTTATTCTTATTCTCCAGAATATTAAGTGTAATAATATGAGGAATATGTATTTTTAAATATAAAGTTCCTCTATTACCTTTTGATTCTCCAGGAAAGCAATAGTAAAGAAAATAACCAGTTATAAATGGCAATCTGAGATGATGATTTTAAAATTTCAAAGTAGGATTATTTTTTTGAAGCATACAACAAAGTTAAATATAATTTTGAAAGGTGTTCATACTTTTTTT
>NW_005285551.1:0-491 GCF_000412655.1 Myotis brandtii
CAACTTCTTGGTGTAGATACAAATTGGATTAGGTGGTGTGCTTACATAAAGGAAGACTATAAGGAGCACCTTGTCTGCTTCTCCGTGGAGTATAAGCATTGTGTTTGGAGCTGGTTTTTAAACAGAAATAGAAATTTATTATCATTATCCATAGATGCTCAGGGAATATAAAAAATCAAACTTAGTTCATATTTGCAACATGTTGGCATTATTAAGTAATTCAATAAGGAACCATAGCTATGAAAGTTTCCAATTTAAATATATATATACACATCTAGGCACAAACATATGCACACACAAACACGATTTTTATTAGCATAAAATATATATTCAGGTTCCAATATGTGCTGGGCATTGAGTTGTTCTTAATTCCAAGGCGCTTAGAATCAAATAAGCAAACAAAGTATACATAAATTAATAATTATAATAAAATAACATTTATTGAGCACTTATTATGTGCCAGAAACTGTTCTAAATGCTTTATACATATT
>NW_005285552.1:0-491 GCF_000412655.1 Myotis brandtii
ACTTTCCAGCATCTTTCTTCTTCTTGTTGTCCTTGGGAGGCATCGCCAAACTTGGAGAGCAGGGATGCGCTGCTGCCTTGCCAAGATGTCGGCCCGAGAGGCCTTATGCATTTCTACTTAGGAAATGCCAAGCTGTAAAATTAGCAATTGGGAGTCCTGAGCAATGAATGGCTCCCCCCTCTGCTTCACTGAGCAGGGGAACATGATGACCACTTCTGCCCAGCAAAGCTGCTTGTTTCTTTGCTTTGATTTGTGCTGATAAATACAAGTCAAAAGCATTAGTCCTACACTGTAGCTTTCGGCTTTATTATCAGTAGGAAGGAAGAAGTTTAGGAAAAGTAAGGGGAACCCTAGCCGATTTTGTACAGTGGATAGAATGTTGGCCCAAGGACTGAAGGGTCCAAGGTTCAATTCCTGGTCAAGGCATGTACCTTTGTTGCAGGATCGATCCCCAGCCCTGGTTGGGGTGTGTACAGGAGGCAACCAATCAA
>NW_005285553.1:0-491 GCF_000412655.1 Myotis brandtii
GTCCCTGACCACATGCCCCTTTATTCTTCCAGGAGAATGGTGTGTATACCATAGCAAAACTGATTTTACCGAACAAACAAAAGAATGGACCAAAAACGAATCTACTACAGGTAACAAACATCTCTGTTGCTCTTCAATATCAAGTTACTGAAATGTGGGGAAACTCTGATAATCTAATCTATGATTTTTTAGAATTTTTGGCTTAGGGCTGGTCCCTGCGCTGACTGGGAGGGGAAATACCTGGTGAGGGAGGCTGGCGTGGAAGCAAATGCTGTTAAAGTAAAAGGCTTACTTTACTTTGCCTGCAGAAGGGAATTAGGTGATTTTATTTAGACATTTCTTTGCTTATCAGTTAGTTCTATTTTGAAAGAACATGTATTGCTTGAGTAGCAGAAAATAATGAGTTGAGAATCAAGCATGGACCCCAGTCACTAACATTTCACCTTTACAAAGGAAAGCCTGTAAAGCAGCGGTTCTCAACCTGTGGGTCG
>NW_005285554.1:0-491 GCF_000412655.1 Myotis brandtii
AACAAAATATCACTTTACAGCCCTCAGACTGAGAAATACAAGAAGGACCTGTCTTTTCCTGAGTTTCCTCTGAAGTAGACTCTGGAGGAGAACCTGGTTGCAGGTTGTTTATTTGGGAGGTAATCATGGGGAAGAATTGAAAAAATGGGGAGAATGAGACAAAGGAGGGAAAGTTGAGAAGAACAGTTACTTTTGTTATAAAGAGCATCCCTGTGGGCAGTGGACACTCAAGTCCATCAAGATTTTCTGAAAAGTAAAGGGGGTATATCTTAGAACTGCCTGCTCCAAAGAAAGGAGGCCCGGGCATTATTCAATGGAGGGTGCCTCAGCACTTCTGAGTTGCTCATACTCACAAGGACAAATCCAGAAAACTCTCACCATCATCAAGCCATTGAAGAGTCCAGGGCAGGAAATGAAACAGAGCACTTGTAGTTAGAAGAGACCAATTTGAAGTTATTTGAAGCCTACAAGTAATATCCACCATTTCAGGC
>NW_005285555.1:0-491 GCF_000412655.1 Myotis brandtii
TGTTCTGATCAACATTCTTCAAAATTACCATTTCAATAATCCACCCAACATCTGATCATTTGATTCCTTGTCTTCACTTTTATTGATTTTTCCCTCAACCTCATATTCCTATGAGGATACCCTAAAACTTGTCATTATAATAAATGCAGCATATCTGAAGTCTCAAAGTCAATTACCTTACCCTTAGAGTACTACCTGCAATATTTAAAACTTACTCTTTCTAGAGTGAAGTTAATTAATTACCCTATTCTCCTAGGTGACTATTTCATAGGTTATATTTTATCTCCTCATACTCCAAAATCCACTTTCTTCTGAACTAATCACCTTGCTATGTCAATGCAGTGCAGCCAACAATCACTAGGGGTATATGGCTTTCATATAATTAGCACAGTGATCTAAATTTTGCCTGTTCTTAGACCAGATTAGGTGATCTTTCTTTGCTTTTGTGTTTATTCTTACTACAACACAGTGCCAGAGTAACATTTTCTTTT
>NW_005285556.1:0-491 GCF_000412655.1 Myotis brandtii
AAAAAACTCATCCTGAATAACAATTGCAGTCAGGCTTAAATATTTTTGGAGGAAATTATGAAAATGAACATTTAGAAAAAGGAAAAGCATATAAGGCTGTTCTCCATAACAATGAAGGTAAAAATATTTTGAAGCAATATCTGACATGGAAGACTTTACATAACTACCTAATGAAAACATAATAAACATTTGACCTAAGTGGAGGAGTAAATTGTGGAATTTCTACCCAATCTATGCTGCTTCATTTCAGAATCCCTGTAAGAAAAGCAAATACGTATGGAGTTCTTGGGCCTAGTGATGTGTGGACTTTGGATCTCTGCAGGCATTAGTGTTATCAGCCTTGGATGGCATTCTCCATGTTCTACATGACCATTGTAGGTCCTAATATTATATCTAACATCTTTAAACATGTGCTATAGAAAACATTAAAAAATAGATCTTGTAAGCATTATGTGGTATTTATACATGATGTTTACCCAATAGGAAAAAAA
>NW_005285557.1:0-491 GCF_000412655.1 Myotis brandtii
AGGTTGACACTCAACCACTGAGCCATGCTAGCTGGGCTCATTCGTTCACTCTTAGATGATGTTGGTGATAGAGGATTAGGAGAGACCCTCCTAACACAGGCCCTCAATCCACAAACCCTGGATCACGTGTGGAGAATCTTCCAATCAAAGCATGCTGATACTTGAATCATGATTTTCTCCTTGATCTTAAGTAAAATATTGTCCAGAAGTGCACTGGCACATTCCTTAATTTTTGAAAAGACTTTTCTTTATTGGCTTTTGAGATCTTTGAAGGGACTGTTGATTCTTACTGAATTTAGCACAGTGCTCTTCTGCACACAGTAGGTGCTTCATGAATATGGGCTTGACCCATAAATGAATACATGAAGAGATTTAAAAACATGTTCCTGACCTGTAGCTTCTTAAAAGGTACCTTCTTGTAAATGGCATAATTGAAGACTTCTAAAAATGTCTTGCTAACTGTGCTTGGAAATCCATTTTGTCAGACCGTA
>NW_005285558.1:0-491 GCF_000412655.1 Myotis brandtii
TTATTTTTTTAAAATTTATTTATTTTAATTTTTTTTATTAGTAAACATTTTAAATCATTTTCTCCTATTTTCCCACCATTGGTATGGACATGATAACAGGTTGGCAATTAGAGCTATGTATTTATTTTTAATGTTTGTTTCTATTTATGACAAATAGTTCATGGTTTTTCATTTACAGTAGTAATATAAAGATTCCTTTTACAATACGTAATTTAACTTAAGAAAGTATTATTTCAGTAGTAGTAATTATTATGAGTATGGCAAAAATCATAAAGATGGCACTTGAAAGACAGTTTGAAAAAATTTAAAACTCTTTCACTGTGATTACCTTTATTAGTAATGCTTGTAATATTTTCAACCAGTAATTAAAAAAAATCTTGATTATTGAAAGTATTACATATGTCTCCCTTTTTCCCCCTTTGACTTCTCCTAGCCCACCCCCACCACCCACCCCAGGCCTTCAGAGACATAGAAGCATGGAACAGACTGTC
>NW_005285559.1:0-491 GCF_000412655.1 Myotis brandtii
TCTCTCTCAATACTAATCTATACACTGGCATAACTACCAACTACTGGCTCAATGGCATATGTCACGTGGTTCACCGTCGAGCTAGGGATGGAATCCAGGAAACCTTAGCAGGCCATATTCTCAGCTCCTGGATTTTAGAAACAGCTGTCTCTAACCGGCCTCTGCCCAATTCCATCGTCTATGAAGTGCCAAAGCACAGCAGCAGTCCGTGGCTTTGTGAAGGGATGGGTGAGCTTGGCTCACTCTGTCACTCCGAAGGAAAGAAGGAAAACTAAGACCTGCTCTGTAAGAATGAGGGAGGAGCAGATTCAGTAGAGCTACCCCAGATGTCAGAGTGATGCAATGACCACAGAGTTAGAAACCATCACTGTTATCACCGTTTATTTGACAATAGTTGGTTTAGTCTACAAGTTTAAGGCAAACATACGAATGCATTTGCTTTTCTTCAGAAATCATACTTAGAAAGATTACATAAAGTCTGTCCCAAAACT
>NW_005285560.1:0-491 GCF_000412655.1 Myotis brandtii
AGAGAGAGAGCGCCACCTTCCAGCAAAACAAAATCATCTCTAACTGTTGACCAAGCCATTCTACCTCTGGAACGTTTTGTTGTGTTGTTATTGTTAGAAATGCAAGTGGGCAAAGATACATCCATCAGGATTGAATGCCAATTGCAGCACAATTTAATATAACAAAAAGCAATAGATAACCCGAGTGTCCATTACTCAAAGAATGGTTAAATAAGCGATGGCACATCTATACAATGAAGTACCACGCACTTGTCAAAAGAGCACGAGGTAGGACTATATAATCTGAGTGGAAAGAAGTCTATGATATAGAAAGTAAAACCAATAAGTAGCAAGACGCTATGTCTAAAATCTCATAGCATTTAAAAACACAATGCTCACATGTGTTTGTATGAGTATTTTTAAAAGTCTGGAAGGCTGTGCAGATGACTAAAGGAGCCTATCCCTAGGGAATGAAATGTAGGATAAAGGTGCCTTTTTTCTTTAGATGACAT
>NW_005285561.1:0-491 GCF_000412655.1 Myotis brandtii
GGGTATCTGGCTGTTCCGGACCACACCCTCTCCTGTCCTCATGCGGCCACAGCCCCGGGCCCAGGTCTGCAGCTATAGCCGTGCATGTGAGACTCAAGTGACCTTCACTGCAGGGACCCGGAGGCCGGCTCCCTGAGCCTGGGGGAGCCCTGGGGCTACACCGCTCTCATGCCCGTCTCTCCTCTCTCTCCAGGATGTTTGATGAGCGAATTTTCACAGGTATGTGTGGGTACCATCTTATCTTTCTGAAGCACCAAGCTGATGCCCCCAAGAGTGCTTGAGCTGCCATTACACTAGGCCTGGGACGGAGAGGATCCTGGGTGTGGCTTCTGCAACCCGGGCAGGCACAGGCCCCCAGCTCCCAGGAGCAGACAACCCCCCGAGACCTGGGATGCTCTGAATAGCGAACAATAAAGCTAATGTTTTCTGAATACCAACATGTGCCAGGTACTCTTCTAAGCTGTTAGAATACTTCATTTTAATTAAATTGC
>NW_005285562.1:0-491 GCF_000412655.1 Myotis brandtii
CAGGCTGCCTTCACCCCAATCCAGAGGTTAATCTTTGTATCACGACGGCGGGCAGCTGGCTATAGGTGCGGCCTGATGTAATGGAATACAAAGGAATACTATCACCCATGATGAATTCCAGCCAAAAGATATAAATGGAATATAACCAAGATGTTAACCAAACTTCTCATTTACAGGAAATTCAGGACTTGGAAGAACTATGCCCCAGGAAACAACCAGAGAAATCCAGGCGGGAGGGCCGGCTACAGAACAATGGCCTGCCCTCAGCAGCAGTCTGCGGGTGAACACTCCCCTCTCTTCCCCCCGATGGGTGCTCCTGAGACAGATGTCAGGTTATCCTGTGCGATGGAACAATCAGAAACAGCAACGGTGCCCGCTCCATCATGCAGCTTCGTATTGGGGCTCCTTTCCTTCTGTTCTGCCCTCGCTCCCTCTACCGGCCCCCGAGGCACACTCTCCAGCAGAGCATGGACTTCAGCCTTCCTGCTCCC
>NW_005285563.1:0-491 GCF_000412655.1 Myotis brandtii
ATTATCTCTTTATTATATAGGATTGCACTTTAAAACAAATAAGACAAAAGAGGAATTCTCAGTCATAGCAAATAGATGAGAAGACTGAGGCAAAGAACCTCAAAGATAAAGGATGGGGGTTAAAGGAAGTGCATGGCTGTTACCCTGAGAACACTTATTAAACTGTGAAATCCATGGAGGCAGAGGCCATGTTTGTTGGTTCAACAGTACCATGCACAGGTATAGACAGAGAGGAATCACTGAATGGAAAGGAGGGAAATGAGAGAGATGGGAAAAGGAATGTCATATTTCTGGGACAAGTAAAAGAGCTATAATAATACAGTTTCTTCTTCACAATTTTATAGCCAAGTGAGACTGTGCCAGGAGGGAGCCAAACAGATCTAGATCAAATTCCACACTCTATCATCTTCCTTGAGAAATCTCTTGGATTTTCTGTTTCTTTTTTTTAAAAATTCTCACCTGACGATATTTTTCCATTGATTTTTAGAGAG
>NW_005285564.1:0-491 GCF_000412655.1 Myotis brandtii
TTGTGTGTTTACCATCCAAAGTCAAATCTCCTTCCATTACCATGTATTTGACCCTCTTTACCCTTTACTACCTACCCCTTCCCATTCCCCTCTAGAAACTGTGTCTATGCAATTTTGTGGTGTGTGTGTGTATGTGTGTGTTTTTGTTGTTTTCAGTTTTACATCACACATATGAGTGCAATAATATAGTTCTTCACTTTTCTGTCTGACTTATTTCACTTAGAATATTAGTGTGATATTCTCAAGATCAAATCTCTGTTTTAAAAAATCAATTCTTCTCACTTTAACCAAAGGCTTTTATAATGGTGTTTGTGTGTGAGAGAGAGCATTCAAATAAAATAACCACATATTTTCTAGAGCATTCTTGGGGGCACTGAGGGGTAAAGAAATATCTTTCCCCTCCAAATTTTGTTAAGAGAAAAAGCAAACCAACACATAGAAATTGCTCTTTTCAAGATTATCTTATCTATGTACTTCAGAAGTATTCCACA
>NW_005285565.1:0-491 GCF_000412655.1 Myotis brandtii
ACATAAACCTTACCCTTAATTCAGTCTCTCAGATATAATCAATGTTAGTATTTTGGTATCTGTATCTCCAGTCTTTTCCCGACTTGTTCCTATATCGTGACCTTGCATCCATTTTAATAAATAGTCCTCTGAAGCATTGCCTTGCTGATTGTCCAGGTTCCCAGCCTGTGAATGCACCATGATTTACTTAACCAGCCCCTTAACTGTGGACTTGTAGTTTTTTATTGTAAATGAGTAACAGCTCACCTGTGACTGTTACTTCAGGCTACTTCCCAGAAGTGGAACTGTTGGGTGGAGAATGGGTGCTGAAGCACATTTCCCTGAGGAGGCAGAGAGGGGGGGAAACTGGACTCAGTCACCATTTGCTGTGTCTTAGCATCTATCGTCAGGCTTGCTTTTATATGGGCCCCTCTCCCCAAAATGATGGATGTTGATTCAAAGAATGATAAAGCCCAGTATGAAAGAAATAGACACCCCCCCCCCCCCCCCCC
>NW_005285566.1:0-492 GCF_000412655.1 Myotis brandtii
ATTTGCATGTTTCTCTTTTATTAGTGTAGATGCCTCAACACCCAGCTGAGAAAGAGCATCATTTTTTTCTGAGAGACATTATGTGGACCAGCAAAGATTAGGCAAAGGAAATACCCTCTATGTAAGCAGAGAATGAGACATTTTAGAAAAGAGCTTTTAGTGCATATGTGATGAAAGGATTAGATATAGATAGAGCCTATCCAAAGGCCTTGATGATAAGTAGAACAAGAGAAAATGCAAAGTAGGGATTTGTTTGGAATGTAAGGTAATTAGAGGCAAAGAAAGGGAGAACTCTATTTTTAAAAGGCTGGGTCAAGGAATGGGGGGAAATGCACATTTAAGCAGGGCCTAAAGAGTCAATATAAGTGAGGGAAAATCTTTTATAACAGCAGGGAATTTTCTATAGACTTACAAAAATCACTACCAAATGGAAGTAAAAGCACATATAATAAGAATCCAGCCAGGAACACTCTCTTGGTCCCCCTATATTAT
>NW_005285567.1:0-492 GCF_000412655.1 Myotis brandtii
TCAGGGCACATGCCTGGGTTTCCAGCTCCATCCCCAGTAGGACAGGACGCAGCTGAATGTTTCTTCCACATGATGTTTCTCTCACTTTCTCCCCTCCCTCTCCCTCACTAAAACCAATTTTAAAATATTTTTTAAAGACAGTTAAGTACTGTAGTAGGATTTGGTTTATTCTACTTCTTTGAAGCTACATCTAGCATACCTTAATCATTACAAAGAAAGAAGTTTAAAAAAAACACCACCAACCACCTGTACTCATGCTGCTTCACTTCTAGATTATGGAAATGAGCCACAGAAAAACACTTATTCTTTCTGAATGCAAAACTTGTAAAATAAAAATGTCATTATTATAATTAACAATGGAAATATGAATTAAACTCAGTACAATCTTGTTCTTAAAGACATCTGAATGGGGGGGCCGGGGGAGAGGTTAAGGGAGGATGACTGGGGGAAAAAGGGGACATCTAATACTTTCAACAATAAAGATAATTTTTT
>NW_005285568.1:0-492 GCF_000412655.1 Myotis brandtii
AGTAGCTGAGAGACTGTGTAAAAGTTCAGGATTAAAATCAGAAACATTAGCTTCAAATCCCAAGTCTATCAGCTATGACCTCTATCCAGTGGCATGCTGGTAAATGTTTAACAACCAGCTCTAGAGCAGAAACAGGCCTTGATGTGCAGAGTGTGCTAGTTAGCATGTATGTTTTCCAATTCACCATGACTGATTTTAAGCTACAGACTGGAAGTTCAGAAGCAATATACCCAATTGCTCTCTCCAGCCTGAGTGAATCAGATCTAGTATATGACCCATAGCTCTTTGGGCATGACACTTCCCTGAGTCTTAGTGTTCTGCTATGTAAAATGGACTATATTAGGAAAGAATGAAGAAATCTATGAGAAAGCGCTAAAATATGCTAGCATCAATAAACATTTTTCTTGAAATTGTCCTTTAATGTTGCTACCATATTACCGAGACATATTTTATACATATAATAAATATAGTACTGTCCTAAAACCTTTGTTG
>NW_005285569.1:0-492 GCF_000412655.1 Myotis brandtii
TCCTTCCCTCCTTCCCTTCATTTCTCTCTAAAAATCAAGACAAACATATCAAGTTTTGCTCAGTGGATAGAACGTTGGTGTGCAGACCAAAGACTTCCTGGGTTTGATTCTGATCAAGGGCATGTGCTTGGTTGCAGGCTCCTCAGTACTTGGTTGCAGGGTCCTCCCCAGCTTTGGATCCTGGACATTTTAAAGTCGTTTGGGAATATTCCTGATAGATGTCATGTGATAACGGGAAGTTTTGTGTCCTGAGGCCATTTTGTGACCAAAAGAGGATACACTGTCCACTGACTAAAAAAACACATACCAAAAAACAACAAAAGAATAAAAATTAAAAAAAAACACACACACACACAAACTAAAGGATGGGATGTACTGGTATTAAATGTCTGTATTATTTAATTAATCATTTGTTGATTATTCTGCTACTTCAGCCGAGAAACAGTTGTGCTTTATCACTGACCACCAGGGGGCAGACGCTCAACATAGGAG
>NW_005285570.1:0-492 GCF_000412655.1 Myotis brandtii
GCCTCTACGGAGCCTGGGCCTCGGTGGCACATAGAACTCACCTGCTTCCCCGGTCCCCTCCCTCATGCCTCACCAGCCACTCTGGCCTCCTTGCTGTTTCCCTGGCATAGCAAGCCCGCCCACAGTCGGACCTGGGTTTTCCTTCAGTCTGGCTCACTCCTCCCCCTGGTGTCCACATGGCTGATTCCTTCACCTTCTTTAAGACCTTGTTTCAATATCACTTCTCCAGGAAGGCTCTGCTGACCATCATACATCAACTGCAAGCCAAGAGCACCCTCCCTGACCTCTAGGCACTCCCAATCCCCCTTAGGCTGCTCCACTCTCTGTTTTCCCCCAGAGCACCTGTCCTACTAGCATCCTGCATGATTGATTGATTGATTATTGATTGATCAGCTTTATTAGTTGTCCAGCTGCTCGAATATAAGGTAAGCTCATGAGAGCAGGAAGCTTTTTCACTGACATATCCAAGTGCCTTGCACATGGTAGTGTTAA
>NW_005285571.1:0-492 GCF_000412655.1 Myotis brandtii
TAGTCCCTGTGGGAGCTAAAGAGTATGTCAATAATGAAAAGGGGGAACCAGTGTGAGATACCCTGTTGAGTAAAACATCTACAGAACTTTATGACCCATTCAATATGGAAAGAATAGCACTTATAAATAACGAGTTACAGTTTTGAACAAGGAGAATAAGTTAATAATCATTCAAATTAGCAGAAATAGGGACCAGAGAAGGAATAGATTTTGTGGAGGAAGTGGTTTGGGAGATAAGTTGGTGGTACCAAAGTGGAGATATTCAGTTAATAACTTGGGGATGCAGACTGAAGCTCAAGAAACTGGAGCTGGGCATATAGCTGGTCATGTAGTTATCTACCTAGTGGTTATGGTAGAAGCCATTCTATTGAACTTTGGGCATTATCCTAAATTCTCTGGAAAATTTTAGGACTATCAAGTCTAAAATCAGAACTTGAATTCAGTGTCTAGGAAGTATATCATTCTCTACTAGTCTCTATATATTGTAGTTAT
>NW_005285572.1:0-492 GCF_000412655.1 Myotis brandtii
GCTGTGTTTTGACCAAGTAAACATTGATGACTCTGAAGCATGTGTTTTGAAACTCTCACAATGAGAAGCCAGAGGTTACACCAAGGAGGAAACAGAGTGGGGAGTGTTTGGGTTCAGGCACAACCTGCTTTTCATGGGCACACCACAATCCGACTGTTGGAACAAAAGCCCCTGGGGATAGCAGGCTGCAGTGGTGGGAATTATAAAGAAGCTGATAGTCATTGCCTGTGAATTACCAGGACTAGAAATGTGACTAAATTGCAGGCTATAAGATTGTGAGACTAAGGCTATGGATATATTTCCATCTTTAAACAAATACAGTCCAGGCCTGAACCTGCAGGTGGGAGAGTTCTATAAATCCAAGTGAAAAGGCTTTCTTCCTTTCAGTAAACTAGATGAGTTTTAGACATGTCTTACTAGAAGATATCATTATAGACTTCTCTGATATAATGATATTATTTGTTTATAGGGTCCTCTAGTCAATTAACTTCT
>NW_005285573.1:0-492 GCF_000412655.1 Myotis brandtii
TTTTTTTTGTAGTATATAGCATTTCCTACATCAGATATGTTTTCATTATTGCTGAGAATGTATATAGAATGATTCCTGTTGCACACATACATTGCTAGCGATGTCTGGCCTGAATTACACGTGTGGTAAATAAGGAACGACTGAATGAACGAACGAATGAATGAATGAGCGAACAGAGGAGACGCCATCTGAGTCAGTCAGATGTCCCTGGGCTGTTGATGCATCCTTAACCCAGTCAGAGCGCGCGCCACCGCGAGCCACAGCTCAGCAAACAGCTGTCGCCCGTGTGACTTTACCGGGGTCCCTTCTCTAAGTTGACTCACGTCCCAGGTGTCTCATGCCCTTTAACTATCGCGCCGCACATAACCCCATGGGGCAAACCTGAAGAACATGGATGACAGCGGCTTCACTAAAGAGTGTTCTAGGCAACTGCTTCTTTGTATCCATAGGACATGCTAGGACTCGAGTTAACAGTCACCCCCCCCCCCCCCC
>NW_005285574.1:0-492 GCF_000412655.1 Myotis brandtii
AAAAAAAAATACCCACAACAAAAAACAGCTTCCAATCCAAGTACACATGGGCAATGTCTGAATCTCTCACATGATTGACTTAGTTAGAAGGCCTACTATAGAAAAACATAGTTTCTCTGCTTAATATATATAACATTTCCATTCTTCAATTAAAATAAATCTCCAGGAGTATTAGGCCAAATTGTTTTTGTTCTTCTTAAAACAAAGATAGTCTATAGCCAAGAGTCACATAAGAGACCCAAATGGATCAAAGTCAGCTCTTGGTGGTCAAAGATATTTTTCATTGTTCATTTAATGAAACTTTATCCCTCATCTCTTATTAATGAACAAAGCCATCTTTGCATTATTATATAATATTTTGGAATTAGTTTACAGTTTACTTTTAAAAACTGATTCCCTCTGAATACATAAGTTCCTCCTAATTTTCTTAATCTTTTATCATCTTCAAAGGCTCAATTTATAGCTTCTATTTTTCTTCCTTTATTATTTTAA
>NW_005285575.1:0-492 GCF_000412655.1 Myotis brandtii
TTTTTAGAAAATAAGCAAAGTAAAAGGAGGATACAAAAGAAATTGGAGAAAAGTTGTCAGAAAGACTACAAGAGGGACACAAGAATTGTGTCATGAAACCAATGGCAGCAATTTCCACAGGCAGACAATGGCCAATTGGATGAAATGTCATACGCTGAGCAAATATACTGTGCTATAGAGTCCATGATTGGGCCAGTCGGAGGTCAAAGATAACCTTAGCAAACAAAGCTTCAGTTCAGGATAGTCAGGTAAACTATTGAGGAATGAAAAGGAAAGTTCGATGCACATTAACAAACAAAAAAACTAGTTTCTATAGCATTTAGCTGCCTGTAATTTATTTTTCTTATACACAAAGCCTCCACTACTTTGCTAAAATCTGAGGTTGCAAAGCCAGCTTCCACCAATGGTTAGATGATTGATGTGGGTCAGTTTACAATTTCTAAAACTAGCCTGACCTTTTTCTGGGGGGTGGGGGGGGTGCAAATCTGGTAT
>NW_005285576.1:0-492 GCF_000412655.1 Myotis brandtii
GCCTATTTAGATGCTGTAAAAATGGTCACATGTGAAGTGAATAATTAACAACTGCATACCTCCATTTACCAGAAGATGCATCACACACATTTACTGAAAACTGTGAGAAATTTTCATATCTAGATCTTTAGGTAATATGTACAACATATTTTATACATATATATACACTTCCTAGTACACAGGAGAAATTGGAACTGCTGAGCTGCACCAAACAATACACCCCACTCCCATCTCAAAACACATAGAAATACTTGGTAAAATATAGCAAAATAACTTTGAATATGTAACCAAACTCAAAAAAAAAAAAAAAAATTCCAGGGTCTAAAAGCAAGTAAAAATTTAAAGTTAAAGTATAAAACAAGAAACTAAAGCTACAGGAATGAAATTTGAAGTAAATTTAAAACAATCCTCCAATATTGTTCTGTTTTTCATAATAAATAACTTTTTGTTTTATTTTTTTAATTCTATATTAGTTAAGGTATTACAAATGTG
>NW_005285577.1:0-492 GCF_000412655.1 Myotis brandtii
CAAACATTTATTCATAATTTATTGTGTGTAGGCACTGTGCTCAGGATTTTACAAGCATTTTCTTATTTAATTTTCTTCATAGTCATTTGCAGTGTTATTATTCCTGTTTTATGGAAGCTCTAAGTTGCCAAGTCTGGAATCACAGGTTTGACTGACTTCAGAATTAATAGCCACTAACGTCAAGTTAGTAAGGTCTGGTATCTAGATTAATTAACTAGATTATCTTGAATAAGACACTTAACTTTCTGGGCCTCAGTTTAATAAAACAAAATAAAATGTACAATAATATAAACTTATCTACGTGTTTAGTACCACTTTAATTTGTGATGTTCTAATTTGGGCTTTAATTAAATACTAAAGTTTAAAATATCTTTATGTAAGCAAGGGAAATCTTTTTAAAAACTACCTAGAAAAATAGAGAACAGACTGACAGCTGTCAGAGATAAAGGGGTTTGTGGGGGCTGGGTGAAAAGGTGAAGGGATTAAGCAAAA
>NW_005285578.1:0-492 GCF_000412655.1 Myotis brandtii
AGGAACCTCCATACTGTTTTCCATAGTAGTTGTACCATAGGGTAGGATCTTTAATATAATTTTTGGATTGGAAAAATCTGGTGCTGGTTGGAGTTCGCCTTTGAAAGGATAATGCAAATTCTGTGATCACTGTGCTCAAATCTGCCTGAACTGCTGTTGGCAAGGCTTAGTAAGTATCAGGTGCTGGCTTTGTTCTTTTCATACAAAAACTCTACATGTTATCCATATGAGTTAAACATTTTTGAGAAGTTTTTTAAAACAGTGCTTCAACAACACTGGGTTGACTCCTTAATCTATTTGATCCTTAGGTTTCTCATCCCTTAAAGGAAGTTGGTCATAATAACCCCTACCTGACAGGGTTGTTATGAGGATTACATAAGACAAACACATAAGGGGTCTTACACAGCGCCTGGAATAAACAATGGAAAGTTAAGATTGAGGGCAGGCATATGTAGTCAGAATTGGATTCTCTTAAAATGTAGCAACCACCCT
>NW_005285579.1:0-492 GCF_000412655.1 Myotis brandtii
AAAAAAAGATACTTTATTTAAAAAATTAGTATATGACTTCAGTGGGTTCATAAGTATAAAATTCAAAATGTGAAAAATGATAATGTGTCATGTTAACAGGAAGTACATAGGTATTCTGTAAATCCAGTGTACTGAACAGATAGAGGACTTTTTCAAGAATAAGCAATAAAATCTTGTTTGATCTGTTTGTAACGATCTTAAATTGTTTTTGTGGCAGGAACTCAAAGGGGAGAAGGGAGAAAAGGGCGCCATGGGCCAACCCGGACCTCCTGGACCCAGAGTAGGTCATTTAGAGTCATATTGTTCCTTTGAAACACAAACTAAAACCTTAGTGAACATTTTGATGTCTGACCTATCTTCAGATCTTAAGATTATTTGAAGATCAATAGTATTTTACCACAGAGGTCATGAACATAGAAATTATTTTATGATCACTTCTAGCTGAAATCCTAGCACTGTTTCACCCATCTTAGAATTTATCTTCAGTATCTG
>NW_005285580.1:0-492 GCF_000412655.1 Myotis brandtii
AAAAAAAAAAAACCCCAACAACTAGAAACACGTACAATTTAATTTGGTGCAGCGGCGGCTGTGACAGCCTGAAAAATGGTCCTCCTGCGAAAGGCAATCTCCTGCCAGCGCCCGCAGGCAGGAGGGCGTCCGCGGACCTTCCTCTCAGAATGAAAGGACCTTCTCCCGAAACAGAGGGTGCGGAGCCGGGCTTCGTTATGCAAACCAGCGACGGCCAAGATAATGCGGGAGAGAAGCATGTTATGTGACGTGCATCCAGGAGAAACACTGGTTTCCTGTTGTGGTAAGAGGACATTTATCACTAAGTTTGGAAGGCTGCTCTTCACTTGCATGGGGAGACGCCCCCCCCCACCCCGCCCTGAAAATATTCTATAGGGGTTGCCACAAGGCCTGCTCACCCTCCACTTCCCTCCCTTCCTCATTTTTAAAAATTGTGCTAAAATGTACACAGCATCGCCTGGCTGACGTGGCTCAGTGGTTGAGCGTCGACCT
>NW_005285581.1:0-492 GCF_000412655.1 Myotis brandtii
CTCTCATCACTGATGTTTCTCTCTCTCTCTCTCCCTTGCCCTTCCCCTCTGACATCAATGAAAGTATATCTTCAAAAAATACAAACAGTGCCCTAGACGGTGTGGCTCAGTGGATAGAGCCATGTTTCTCTCCCTCCTGTCCTCTCCTTCTTTCTCTCCCTCCCCTCCCCTTCCACTTTATCTAAAAGTCAGTAGAAAAAATATCCTTACTCCTTGGGTGAGAATTACATTAAAAAAAAAAAAAGAAAAGAAAAAAACATGAGCTATAGTAAGACACAAGCAGTGTAGGGGGACATCTCGGGATAAACAAGGAGACGGAACACACCTTCCCAGCTGTGATGAGCATCTGTGAGACCTAGCGGGGAGGCTGCCGGCGTTACCCCGGAAACCCATCAAAATCACAAGTTGTCGACAAGCGTGGCCGAGTGTCTTGAATGCTTTTATTTTTGGGAAGAGGCTGACTCAGTGGGACCTCGTTTCCTGACCTTTTTT
>NW_005285582.1:0-492 GCF_000412655.1 Myotis brandtii
CCAAACCAGTTAGGGCTGCATCTCCGTTTTGATGCCTGTTTATGACCCCCCAACCTCTCAGTGTCTTAGGGGAGTCTTTGTGTCAGAGAAGTTCTGTAAATCCCTGCTGTGGATATATTCAGTTATATGTTTGGTTTATTCCTTTTCCAAGGCATTCACTCTTAATATTTTTTTCACTTTAAAAAAACATACTAATTTATTTCTCTTAATCCCCATTTTCTATGTAATCTAGTTTACATTGGATTTCTCTCGCTTACAATGTGGTTAGTTCTGGCTGGAAAACTCTGAGCAGAAATAATAAAGGTGACTCCTGGGTTTCTGCAATGACTACTTCCTGCTTGTTCCTCCTGTTCTCTTTTCCCAGCTGCAGCCACCTGGGAGGCATTAGTGATAGGGCAGAGTCATCACACCTCTGAGTCACCACTTGGAAAGGAGTTGCCATCAAGAACAGTGGGAATAAGCCAGTCTGAGAAAGACAAGTATCACATGATC
>NW_005285583.1:0-492 GCF_000412655.1 Myotis brandtii
TGCATGGATTACCTAATTTAATATTCACAACAATTCTATACAGTAGTAGCTCCTCTATTCACCATTTTACAGGAAATAAGCACAGAGAATCTAGCTCACTTGTCCATGGTCACATAGAGCTGATAAATAGGGGAGCCAGGATTTGAACCTATAGACTCTGGCTCTAGGGTTTGTGCATTTAACTTGGGTACACATCTGCTTATTGGAATCATTGCAAAATATATGTTAACCTAATTCTTACCTGTTGGTCCATATTCATTTTGTTTTTTTCCAAGTACAACATCAGGGGTGAAATGAATGTATTCTCCTTTTTCTTCACAGGGTTTGAATTGCTTGGTGTATGGTTCATCTCTATCTGGTAGGGTAGGTGGTGCAACTAAAACATCAGCCTGAGAATGTTTAAAAAGATTTTTAAAACATCAGAAATAGAAATGATAACATTTAGTCAGAAAAACTCTAAAACAATCAATTTGCAGTTCAATGGAGGAGCAC
>NW_005285584.1:0-492 GCF_000412655.1 Myotis brandtii
AGACAAGCACAAGGATCCCAGAGGTGGGTGGGGCACCCACATTTTTAGAAATACCATGTGTGGATAATGGGGATATGGACTGGCATGCTCAGCTGGACTAGATCAGCTAGCTCAATGGCACCCCAAAATTGCAAATGGGTCTGTACTTCCAAAGAGGGAGAGGGTGAGAATAATGGAACAGTTTCCTTCTGACTCCTGCTACATTCCACTAGCCTCTTGAGACCTAACCCCTCCTTGTCCTAGTTTTGGGATGTCTGAGCATGAATGAATTACCTCACCTGTTAGTCAGCTTCCCTTGAATAGAAGGTTCAGAGCCATTCAAAACCGACTGATGCTTCGACATCTGGGAAAGTTCTACTTCCCATCTTCTTTTTCTTGTTGTTTTTCTTGTGGGGTGATTGATCTCAGGGTTTAAACATACCTTTCAGGATGAAATCCAAACTCCTTCATCTCCTAGACTCAGCCCTTCACAATCCAGCTCTTGCCTGTTGC
>NW_005285585.1:0-492 GCF_000412655.1 Myotis brandtii
GGAGGAGGGTTTCAGGAGAAGACTGGGAATTCAGTTAGACATCTGGAGCTCAGGGCGGCCATGTTTAATGACTAGTTAGTCCACAGGTCACGTGGGAGAACAGCAGTCTCGCTGGACGGTGCTCATTTCTCCTGTCCTAGAGGATGTGATGACTGGCCTGGCCCAGCGCTGGGACGGTGGGGATCAGCCCCTGCTCTGCCCCGGGAGCCAGAGGGTGTCTGGGGGCCTCGGGGAGGGAGGACCGAGAGGAGGGTGGGTGGAGATGAATTAATCCCTCGTTACTGGGAGAGCTGTGCTCTCCAAGACCACCCTCCCCGCAGGAGTCCTGTCCTGTGACTGCTTTTTCTGCAGCCCTGCCTGAGACAGTGCTGGTGCGCGGCCTCAGAAGTCTCTAACGCGGCTGCTGAAAACCAGCGCAAAGTTGCCTTCTGCAGAGAGTGAGGCTTTATCGGATGCTGGGCCAGAATCGCTATTTATTCAGTCCGCACCTGC
>NW_005285586.1:0-492 GCF_000412655.1 Myotis brandtii
AAAAAATATCCTTGGATGAGGATTAACAAAAAATAAATTTTAAACATCTGCACTTATAAGAACCAATTTTTCCCAGAGACCAGTAACTTATTAGTAGATGTTATGGCTTCCTATTTTGTTGGGCTATCCAAATTGCAAGAACACTGTTTTCTGCTCCTCTGTCATTATAACTAAGCTGTATTTCAGCTACAACGTGGACTAAGTACAATTAGTGGTCGGGCCTAGGAATAAACCCTGGAATAATTTGTTACATATTGCAACAACTAATTTATTAATAAACCTTTAGAATACAATCCAAATGTAAACTGAACACAGTAGGAAGTGGAAACGTCAAAATACAAAACTCTCTAGCGACCTCATTTTAGCTTCTAAATTTTGTGCCCACAAATAGCTCAGATCAAGTGCTTTTGCTGGAGAAACACAGGATGATGGAAAACTAATAAAAATAGACACTAAAAGCTTGCACTGGAGAGGTAAGGGCTTAAGCTTAGA
>NW_005285587.1:0-492 GCF_000412655.1 Myotis brandtii
ACATGCACTGACCACCAGGGGGCAGCGCGGAACAAAGTAGGCATTGGCGATGTGGTGCTGGCAACAGGCAACAGCGGAGGCACTGCCGCCCCGATGGGCCCCAATAAGAGCAGGACTGTGGTGGAGCAGGTGAGCGGGTGACACCAGACCAAGGCAGGTGCGAATAGGTCCCAATCACCCTGAAGACGGTGACCAGCGGCGGCAGTGGGGGGTGGGGCCGCCACCTGGAGTGCGAGCAGAGCCTGATCACCCCACAGATCGCCCCACAGATGGTGACCAGCAGTGGCAGTGGCGGATGGGGCTGCCACCCCGCTCCCAGGCACTGAGGGAGCCGGGCAGGGGCCCGATGACTCAGGTGAAGGGGTTTGCGCGCAGGCCCAGGGGCCCAGGTGCTGCCCAGGGCCCAGACGTCAGCTGGGACTTGCTCTTCCATGCCAGATGCTCATGCTTAGATTGCCAGCCAGGTCTAGGGACCGCACCCATGCATGAATA
>NW_005285588.1:0-492 GCF_000412655.1 Myotis brandtii
TCTTCGCTTTTATTCAATTATTGCATAGCCTAGGACCATGGATGCAAATCTGTCCACTTGTTTTATTGTAATAATCACAGTTATATCACATAAAAATGTGTATGGTTATGTGGGGTACTACATAACTACAATTTGGACTTACGTTTATTATTCTACCCTGTTCTAATCACCCATGTGAATATTAAACTATACACTTTATTCTTCAAAGTTTTCAAAATTATCTCAATTTACTGATTCCTTCAGTATAATGTAAATCAAATCCTAACATCCTCTCTCATTATATCTTAAAAGGGATTTCAATTAGATTGCAAATATACAAAGTCCAATTCATAACTTCAGATATCTACTGTGAATCTTCGGAAAGGCCAATGAGCTCCATTTCTTAACATTATGATCTGAATGGAAAAGAATGAGCAAACAGAAAAATGGGAATTTCTGGATGTTACAGAGTATTATCTGACGTAGTATTACGAGTTCAAATTTCTCATTTTT
>NW_005285589.1:0-492 GCF_000412655.1 Myotis brandtii
TCAGTGGTTTCTACTGTAGAAGACTGGCTTCTTTCTCCCCCTCGTGGGAGCTCTGGAGGAAATGCTGCACCAGGCAGCTGGTCTGATGCCCAGGGGCCTCTTCACAAGGCTGTGATTTCAAGAGTAACCTTGAAATCACAGCCTATGACTGAGTTGTCATTAAACAGTTTTTAATAGATGAAAATTCTCCTCTTCATACTTAGGTCACATTTATTTCTCCCCTAATGTCCGGCACTAAGTTGTAACTATTCAATACCACAAAGAAAAGTTACACAAAAAGATCTGATTTATCATATTGGTTTAAAATTTCTAGAACATATTTTGAAATTGGAATAGGTCATAGAAATCCTGGGGTAATAGTTATTAAATAAAATCCCCTGTTTATGTGTACCTTTAAAAAAATTGCTTATCCTCACCCCCATCCTTTAAAGAAAATAATATGAATATTTATTCTCATATGTATATACTAGAGGCCCGGTGCACAAAATTTGT
>NW_005285590.1:0-492 GCF_000412655.1 Myotis brandtii
AATAGCTAAGTAGCTTGTCTTGGGTCGTTATCCAGGTCGTAAGTGAAAGATTTGGGATTTAAAGATAGGCAATCTGATTTTAAAGCACAGGCTCTTAATCAAGCCTAATGATTAGAATGTTTTACTTAAGTATATAAGAATTGAATATACAGATGAGTATAGTTTTCAAAGCACTAACATTGTCACTTTGGGAAAATAAATCTATTTTCTAAGAATGTTGCCATTTCTCAATATATTTTTGGAACTGACCTCTGATTCAATTGCAAATCTACAAGGAAATTAGACTCATTAGGCTCATACGTGGGTTTTGATTAAAAGCAGCATTAACATAGTATAAAAGTACTTCTGTTAATCAATAAAAATGATGAACATTGCCTTCCCCAAATGGAAATGTACAAGGACAGGTAACTTACAAAAGGAGAAATATAAATGACCGATAAACAAATGAAAAGATGTTCAACTAAATATAGCCAAAGACATGCAAATTAAAAT
>NW_005285591.1:0-492 GCF_000412655.1 Myotis brandtii
TCCATTTGCTTGTCATTAACTCTTCACACCATTTGAATTTGAAATGTAACCTCATCCCTCCACTGATGAGTGCACAGACTTATCCAATTATTTGGATCTCTGCTTGGTTATTTGGTATCTTAAACTTTATACATGAGACCTAACACTCGATTCTTTTTAGATTTCCAAACACATTTCTCACAGTTTTTCCCCCCTTAGTGAGCAGCTGAGGGCTGTCCCTCCACCCAATCAAGTGAAAAACCTAAGTCAAACCCCACATCTAACTGTGAAGCACGAAGAGTGAATGTAAGCTATAAACTTTAATTAACAAAAATGCATCAATATTGGTTAATGACTGCCAAATTGTACTACACTAATGTGAAATGTTAATAATTGGGGAAACTGTGTGGGTGGGTGAAATATGGGAACTGCCTGTACTAGCTGAGCAATTTTTCTGAAAATCAAAGTTTTTCTTTAAAGAAGTCCAAAAACATAAAGAAAAAAGATGAAATT
>NW_005285592.1:0-492 GCF_000412655.1 Myotis brandtii
TTCAGCCTGTGACAGCGTCTTCCCTCTGTCCCTTCCTCTCCCAGGCGCCTCCACTCCAACCACTTGCACTGCGACTGCCACCTGGCCTGGCTCTCGGATTGGCTGCGGCAGCGGCGGACGGTTGGCCAGTTCACACTCTGCATGGCACCCGTGCACCTGAGGGGCTTCAATGTGGCAGACGTGCAGAAGAAGGAGTACGTGTGCCCAGGTGAGGCTGCCCCACCCGTAGGCTCTCCCTGACCCTGGCCTTGGACACCCGCCCAACCCAGAGCTCGGTGTGGAACCCCCAAGGTTTCCCCAGCACTCTGTCGTCACTTAGAGATCCCTGGGGTGCCTCGAGGGGCTCCAAGAAAGAAGGTTTTTGTCATTTGTTGAAGGAAAAGGCTCAAAGAGCTCATGCATCACTTTCTGTTAAGCCTAACCGTCCATCTGGGCTAAGAAACCTCACACTTGTTAGGCGCGTCAGCATTTGCTAAACAGGTTCCTGGCATC
>NW_005285593.1:0-492 GCF_000412655.1 Myotis brandtii
GCCCTGACTGGGAATGGAACTGTGACCTTCTGGTTCAAAGGTGGATGCTCGACCACTGAGCCATGCTGGTCTGGAACTGTGTGATACTTCAAGAATAAACAAATATCCTGTCCCTTACAAAATGTTCACTCACTACCTAGCACCCACTGATTATCTCTACCTGAATCAATTATTAGTATGATGTTTGTCAGATGGTGATTTTTTTGTTATTCCTTTTACATTTACTAGTTGGCATTCTACCACAAGTCAGAACTTTTCCTCATATTCTGTATACTTAATTATGGGTTTACATTACTAAGGACCCACAAGTTCCACTTTTATTTAAAGGCATATAATCTATTAATATCATTATCTATTTTTATTTACAAAGTGCCCAAATATGGGCAGTGGAAACTTCTTCAGGCAGCTCCTGTGTCTTTTGGTCATGCCCCATCATTTCTTGAACATTTCTTTACTTTCTGTCACATAGACATTTATTTATGTATTTAACAT
>NW_005285594.1:0-492 GCF_000412655.1 Myotis brandtii
GCCTCAGGCAATCCCAGGGGAGGGTGGCATCGCCAGGACCGAGAGCCGCCACCTCATTACCGGCAGAGCGGAGGGAGCCGTGCGGCCTGCGCCCCGGCCAGGCTGCCCTGTGTCCGAGGGGCACGGCTAGCAAACCTTCCGGCATGGTGCTCTGAGCACGGCTGCTCTGGCCCGCGGGGCCCCTTTGTGGGCACGGGAGAGGCGCCCCCTCCTGGCAGAGGCAGCTCTGCGCGGGGCCAGTGGAGGAGCAGATGGGCTCCCTTCTCCTCTCTCGCATCAAGCTCCTTGGGTGTGAGCAGCCTGCACAGTGGTACCCACAGCCCTGGCTTAGGAACCAGTAAGGGCTGGTTCAGGTCTGATGCCCACCTGATGCCGGTGAAGGCTCTGGCCTGGTCCTCTTTTTTTTTTTTAAATCCTCACCCGAACTTTAGAGAGAGTGGAAGGGAGGCAGAGGAGGGGGAGAAAGAAACACCCATCCATTGGTTGCCTCCC
>NW_005285595.1:0-492 GCF_000412655.1 Myotis brandtii
GGGGGGGTTGGGGAGGTGAGAGCACGGAGGCTTTGGTGACTGCATTGGGTTTCCTATTTCCTTTGGGAATAGGCTGATTCCTCCAGGAGATACACAGAATGTTTGCGATAGAAATGATAATTTCCAATCAGCCTTTGATATACAAGATGAACAACTAGCCCTGTCTTTGATAAAAGTCAACGGTAATGGGTAAAGTAAGTTAGAGTATGAGGTGATAGCAAGGCCATTAATGAGCATGCATTTGCCCAAATCTTCTCCCAGCAGAGATCCTGTCTCATCTTGGTACTTCATTACTTCCTTCTTTTCTAATACTGACCTCACCTCTTGGAATGTCTCACCTGGACTCACCAGCAGGTGACCCTAGGTACATGCATCCTGTTAATCAGGCTCTAAAGCCACGTTAAATGAAACTGGTATCATTCGTGACTTACCTTTCCTTGTCGGTTCCCTCATGCCACGCCCAGTTCACTCACCCCCAAACCTATGCCTCAC
>NW_005285596.1:0-492 GCF_000412655.1 Myotis brandtii
GTGCTGTGGCCAGCCTGACATGGCCATGGCTCAAACAGGATCCAATCTGCCTTCTCCAATGTGGGAGGTTCAGGCCTCCCATTGGCTTCCAGATCCTCAGGAACCTTGAGTGTGGCCTCAATGGTAAGGATCCACAATGGCTGCTTCAAATCTGTTCCAGGAAGGAGGATGAGGAAAGGAGAAAGCAGGCATATCTTCTGTTTCAGTATACACCCCAGAAGTCACACACAGCAACCACCTCACAGTTCACTGGCGATTTAGTGCCATTGTTACAGGCACCTCTCACAGACACCAGAGAGGTGTTGTTGGGCAGCCCTGAGTCAGGGCGGGGACTGTCCCCAACCTCGAGTCTTATCTTATCATATAAATGAATTTAAATGAGAAAACTCCAGATGATTGCATTGTGATAAAGCTAATTTTATTAAGGCAATTAAAGCTGCACCTTTATTTAAAAGGCAAGGCAAGCAAATCTATGCATCTGGCTTATGAAGC
>NW_005285597.1:0-492 GCF_000412655.1 Myotis brandtii
ACACATATATATACACACACACACATATATATATATATGATATTAGATATGGCCATGCTCTTGTTTGTAGGCCATTTGTAGTCTAACTTGCTATGTGAATATCCTGGCTAGTATTAATATATGGAAATAAATATTAATAAGAAAATTCACATTAAGGGTTGGAGAACTGTAGTGAAATTAGTCTTAGGAATATTCTGTCATTATTTCAATTTTTTGTGTCAAACTTGATTTCAACAGTGCCATTTTTTGTGTTTCTTAAGTTCATGTCATTTAGAAAAACAGGTGTACCAGAACACAAGGACACAAAATTGGGCTGTGACCATAACCTATTTCAGTCATACTATCTGTTTTTAGTTAGGTTAAGAATATATATGAACACCTTTGGTACATGGAAAATGGTGTTTTATTTTATTCTGCTGAAATCAAGGGCTGAACTATTAAGGAAGACACTTTGACAAAACATCAGATTTGGTGGGACTGTCAGAGGCAGCC
>NW_005285598.1:0-492 GCF_000412655.1 Myotis brandtii
GGTGGGGACAGAGAGGTCAGAGGTCATCTATACATGAATAGCAAGGTTCAGGGAACGAAGTGGGCAGCCAAGAGTCAGCAGCTCCTATGCATGCTGATGGCTTCCCACTCAAACACCAAGAAGTCACTCAGCTTTTCTGTCTCGGGATTTTCTCCTAGCTTACAGCTTGCCCAATCTACTTTGCAGGCACAGCCACAGCAGGAAAGTGTGAGTGTGTGTATGTGCGTACGCGAGCCAATGTCTCAATTTTCCAACCTTCAGAGGGACAATTCCAGATAATTTTAAATGGCTCTTCAAAGGGTCTCCAGGGAAACTGTGCCAGCTATCACTAGCTCAGTAATGCATCTTTCATTGGCTTTCCTGTCTTCCCTGTTTCACTCTTCCCTCCTCCTGGTATTCCTGGGATAGCTTCCCAAATAAAATACTGTCAGCAACATCCTTGTCTCAGTTCTGCTTTAGGAAGGACCCAAACTAAATTATATTATCTTTTTT
>NW_005285599.1:0-492 GCF_000412655.1 Myotis brandtii
TTTGTTTAAAAAGTATTCAGCGTACTGTTCAACTTTACATTATGATCCTCCAATTCAATTTTTATATTTCATATCACTAAAGTATTACCACTACCAAAGGGATTTCCTGATACTTATTTGTTCTAACAATGCAACTTTTCTGACAGCATTCTTGTATAGTTTTCAAAAGAGCTCAAATAATAGTATTTTCTACACTAAATTTAATCAGTGAGTCAACACACATTTACTGAATTACTATTATATTCAAAATAACACTATTTCAAACAGGAAGAACCCCCAAATTCTGATATTTTACATTCAAAGTGCATTTCTGCTTGGCACATAGTAGGTACTCAACAAATATTTGTAAATGAACCAATGAATTAAGAGCAATTAAAAGCAATTTAGATTTACCTGTGATACCTAAACATTAGACACTGGCAAATAACCATAGCATTTAATGTCTTTAATTATACCTGTAGGGAAAGAAGGAAAACTACCTGATGTAAAAAA